>NC_057343.1:154652500-154952500 GCF_016509475.1 Prionailurus bengalensis | reverse complement strand
AAATTAAAGTCACATTAAGACTGCCATATATAGGGGCGCCTGGGTGGCTCAGTCAGTTGAGCATCCGACTTTGGCTCAGGTCATGATCTCATGGTTCATGAGTTCGAGCCCCGCATCGGGCTCTGTGCTGACAGCTCAGAGCCTGGAGCCTGCTTTGGATTCTGTGTCTCCCTCTCTCTCTGCTCCTCCCCTGCTCACACACTGTCTCTCTCTCAAAACTAATAAAGATTTTTAAAAAATTTTTAAAAAGACGGCCATATATACCTACCAAAAGACCTAAAATTAAAACACAGTGAAAGTGCAATACTGGTGAGGATGTGAAAAAGTAAAACTGTCATACATTGTTTGTGGGAAAACAAATTATCTGCTAAAGTATCTGCTGCACTTAAATACATACACACACATAATACATATATTCCTATAACCAACTAATTCTATTCCAAGTTATATACACAAAAAAGTGCATACACGTGTGCACCAAAATATGCATATAAAATGTAAAAAAATAATGCAAATAATCTAAACAGTTTACTCATCATTACCCATCAATTTAATAGGTAATTAATTGTGTAATATTCACATTATGGAGGCATTACAAAGCTAAACAAACAAACAAAGAGATAAATCTCACAAAGACAATGTTGAGTGAAGTAAGCCAAACAAAAAAGAAATGAAAGAAAGCCTCCATAAACTTAAAATTACTGAATTCATACAAACTATGTTCTCTAACCAAAATGGAATAAAATTAGAAATCAGTAACAGAATCGGGGCGCCTGGGTGGCGCAGTCGGTTGAGCGTCCGACTTCAGCCAGGTCACGATCTCGCAGTCCGGGAGTTCGAGCCCCGCGTCAGGCTCTGGGCTGATGGCTTGGAGCCTGCTTCCGATTCTGTGTCTCCCTCTCTCTCTGCCCCTCCCCCGTTCATTCTCTGTCTCTTTCTGTCCCAAAAATAAATAAAAAAACGTTAAAAAAAAAAAAAAAAAAAAAAAAAAAAAAAAAGAAATCAGTAACAGAATGAAGTTTGGAAATTTCACAAATTTGTGGAAATTAAGGAATATACTCATAAATAATCATTTAAAGATTATTATTCTTTGTCAAAAGTATTCCAAGAAAAATTGCACAGTACTTTGAGAAAAATGGAAATAAAAACACAATATAAATACATTTATTCAGTGCAGTAAAAATAGTATTCATAGGGATACTGTGAATATTTACATTAAAAATATTTATACCTGTAAAAATTTATATTAAAAAAGATGAAAGATCTCAAATCAATAACCTAAAATTTCATCTTACAAAACTAGAAAACAAAAGGTCAAAGTAAACTCAGAGCAAGCATAAAAAAGGAGATAATGAGGGTTTGAGAAAAAAATTTAAATAGAGAATAACTAAATAATTGAAAAATAATAGCAAAAACAAAGGATGAGTCTTTGAAAAGATCAAGAAAATTAATAAAACGTTAGGCTGACCAAGAAAAAAAGATATGATTCAAATTACTAAAATCAGTTGTAAAATAGGAGGCACCACTACTTCTTCAATGAAATAAAAATAGTCATAAGGAGGGGCACCTGAGTGGTTCAGTTGGTTAAGGGCCCATCTTTGGCCCAGGTCATGATCTCACGGTTCATGAGTTTGAGTCCAAGTCGGGCTCTGTGCTGACAGCTCAGAGCCTGGAGTCTACTTTAGATTCTGTGTCTCCCCCTCTCTCTCTCTGTTCCTTCCCTACTCATGCTCTGTCTCTCTCTCAGAAATAAATACACATTAAATTTTTTTTAAATAGTTATAAGGGAATATTAACAACTTTTTGTGAAAATTAGACTATCTAAATGAAATTGGCAAATTTCTAGAAAGACACCAACAACCAAAGTGACTATTAAAAACATAAGAAATGTGTATGGTCTTACACAAACAAAAGACATTGAGTTGCTACTTAAAAAAACAAACAAACAAAAATCAACTTACCACAATGAAAAGTCCAGTCCCAAGCTTTATAAATGAATTTTACCAAATACTTTAAGAGGGATTAATTCCAATCCTTCACAGAATCTTCCAAAAATAGAATAGGGAAGAACATGGACATTAATACTAGCCTGATACTGAAACCAGAATATAGATCATAAGAAAGAATAATTATAGACCAACATCCATTATGAATGTGTATGTAGAAATCCCCAACAAAACACTAGCACACAGAATCCAGCTTATATACAAAGGATTACATACACTATGACCAAGTGGAATTTATCCAAAATTACAAGTTTGTTTTAATGCCTAATATCAATCACTATCATACACCTCATTAGTAGGATAAAGGGCAAAACCACAGCATAATACAAATAAGAGGCAGGAGAGATATGTGATGCAATCCAATGTGCTGTAATAATAAAAAGAATTCAACAAACTAGAAGTACAAGAGAATGTCCTCAACCTAACAATGAGTATCCATGAGAAACCCAAAGCTTACACCATACTTATGAAAGAATGAATAACTCCCTCTTAACGTCAGGAACAAAGCAAAGCTGCCATCTCTTACTATTTCTATTTAATTCTGTACTAAAGGTTCTCTTAGTAGGATAATTAGACAAGAAAAGCAAATTCACCCAGTTGGAAAAAAAGAAGTAAAACCATCTGTATTCTTGCATGACAAAATCTTGTTTCTAGAAAATCCTATGAATTCACACAATATGCTATTAGAAGTAATGAATGAGTTCAACAAAGTTGCAGGATGCAAAATCAACACACAAACACCAATTGTATTTACATACATTAACAATGAACGATTGAAAAATAAAATTAAGAGAATAATTATGGGCGCCTGGGTGGCACAGTCAGTTAAGCATGACACTCTTGATTTTAGCTAAGCTCATGAACTCGCAGTCCTGGGATCAAGCCCTGCATCAGGCTTCATGCTGAATGTGGAGCCTGGTTGGGATTCTTTCTATATATCCTCTCCTCCTCTCCCTCATTCATGCTCTCTCTCAAAAATAAATAAACATTTTAAAAAACACTTATAAAAATAATAGCAAGTTACAATGGAATGAAAAAATAATAAAATACATAACGGCAAACATAATAAAAGTAGTGTACTTTTTACTGAAAATTACAAAATATTGAAAACATTTAAAGGAGACAAGTAAATGGAAAGGCATCATATATTCACAGAATGACAGATTTAAATTGTTAAGATGGTGACACTTCTTAAATTGATCGACAGATTCAAAGCAATTCTTATCAAAATCTCAGATGCTATTTTTGCCTAAGTGATGAACTCACCCTAAAGTTCATATGGAAATTCAAGGGATACAGAATAGCCAAAATAATTGTGAAAAAGAGAAACAGTTTAAGGACCCAAGAATTATGATTTCAAAAGCTAGTACAATGTTAAGATATTCAAGACAGTATGGTATTGGCTTAAGGATAAACATATATATCAATGGAATACAACTGAGAGTCCAGAAATAAAACCTTAGGTTTATGGCCAATTAATTTTCAACAATGGTGCCAATTAAATGGGGGAAAGAATAGCGTTTTAATAAAAACTGCGAAGACAAATGATACTATATGCAAAAATAAAGTCCGATTCCTACTTCACACCACACACCAAAATTAATCCAATGGTTTATAGACCTAAATACAGGGACAAGGCAAAATTATTAAATTCCTAGAAGGAAGTAGAAGAGTAAATCTTTGTGATCTTGGGTTTGCAGTGATTTCTTAGATAGGACAACACACACACACACACACACACACGCAGAAATATTAGATAAATTGTACTTCATTAAAATTTAAAAATCTTGTGCTTCAGAAAATACATTTAAAAAGTGAAAAGACAACCCAGAGATTAGGAAGAACATTTGCAAATTATACATCTGATAAGGGACTTGCATCAAGAATATATAAAAAATCTTTCCACTCATCAATAAAAAGATAATCAAATTAAAAGCAAGAAAAGATTTCAAAAGATAGTTATCTAATGAAGATAAATGTATGGTCAATCAGTACACAAAAAGATGCTTAACAGCATTAGTAATTAGTAATTAGTAATTTTCATTAGTAAATGTAAAGCAAAACCACAATGAAATACCACTTCAGACCTATTAAAATAGTTAAAATAAAAAAGACAAATAATAATAAATGTTAGAGAAGAAGTAAAGAAACTGGAACTCTCATGAATTGTTGGTGGGATTGTAAAATGGTGCATTCACTTTGGAAAACAGTTTGGTAATTTCTCAAAATATTAAACTTAGAGTTCCCATATGATGCAACAATTCCACTCCTAGATATATACCCAAGAGAATTAAATATATACATACACACACACACACACACACACACACACACACAAATATACACAAGTGTTAGAAGCAATAGTCATAATAGCTACAAAGTGGAAACTAATTAAATGTCCATCCACTGATAAAGGAATGGCCTAATGTGGTATATCTGTATAATGGAATCTTGTTCAGAGTTAAAGAATGAGCATTGATACATACAACAACGTGGATAAACTTCGCAAACATTTTGCTATGTTAAAAAATTCACACAGGACGATATAATGTATGATTCCATTTATATAAAATGTCTAGAATATGTTTATTCATAAACACAGAAACAGATTAATGGTTTCCAGGGACTGAGATGGAAAGGGCATAGGAAATGATATGGGTTAATGGATATGGGTTTTGGGGGTGATAAAAATGTTCTACAATGAGATAATGCTGAAAGTTGAACAACTATGTAACTGTAACAAAAACCATTAAGTTTTCATTTTATAAGGGTGTATTTTATAATATTTAACTTACAGCTCAATACAGCTGTTGTAAAAAGAGAATAAAAACAATTCATTTTATATAAGGATTTTATTTTATATATATATATATAATTTCATTTTATATAAGGATATATAAATATTGATCCTGATAAGGATCAATAATTTTAAAAATTAACCTATTACTATAGAAGGTAGAATACTGGTTATCTCTTGGAGACAGGGTAAAACAATGAGCCAGGTTCTTATGTGCTGGTCTTATATCCCATATCACAAAATATGTTGTGCTTACATAGATATATGTTAAATTTGGAAAAAAGTCACGAAGCTGTTCATTTAGGAAGCGCGCACACAGGTGTGTGTGTGCGTGCGTGTGTGTGTGTGTGTGTAATTTAAAATGGTTTAATTAAAATTAAAAATTAAAAGATCTGTAAGAAACTTTGTAAAAATAGAATGAGAGCAAATATGAAAATGGAGAGAGGAAGTCTGAAGAGACAATGTCTTTTATGGGCCACTTGAGGCCTCAGCCAGGAAACACAAGGGAAAGAAGGCTAAATGTTAAGGTTAAGACTGATAGTATTAAATACCGCAGCCGCTTTGGAAAAGAGTTCAGCAGTTTCTCAAAAAGTTAGATATAAAACTAGTATATGACCCAGCAAAAATTTACAAACTAATATTAATGGCATCACTATTCATAATAGTCCCAAGCTAGAAACAAATTAAATGTCCATCAACTTGTGAATGAGTACACTCATAGTGACATATTCATACAGTTGAATGCTATTCAGTGATAAAAATAAATGAACTACTGACATATGCAATATCATGGATGAAGATCAAAAACATTCTGCTAGGTAAAAGAAGTCAAACATAAGAGACTTTACATCATGATTACATTTACATAAAATTTTCAGAAATGAAAAATTTGTAAAGACATAAAGTAAGTTAGTGGTTGCCTAGTGGCTGGGGTGGAAATAGGAATATACTATATATGACCATAAGGGATCTTACTGAAAGAATAAAGATATTCCAAAATGGATATGTGGTGATGATTGTTTTACATTTGTAAAGTTACTAAAATTCATGGGCTGTATCCTTAAAATGGGTGTATTTTATGTTACATAAAATACACATTAATAAATATTGTTAAATATACTGATGGTAATACTCATAGTCCCCTCTGGCAAGAAATACACATCCATTAAAAAAAAAACAGAAATACAATAAAATTATTTTTTGCCAACACCTGACCAACTATTCCTAGAATGGTCCATACAAACTTTGTCCAAACTTGAGTCATGGACAATTATTATACACAGTTGAATAATAACTGAAAGCAAAGTCAATAGAATCAGATAGCCCTGGTAAAAATCCAGGATTTCCTCTTTGCTGCTTTTTTGCCATGAGGCAAATCATTAAAGCTCTGTAAACCTCAGTTTCTTTACTGTAAGTACTGGATAATAATAGTACTGTTATAGGATCATAAGAATTAGATGAGGTAATTTGTGTAATGCCTAGTATAGGGCGTGTCACAGAGTAGACACTCAATAAATGTAAGTTTCCTTTACTATCATTATTACTTGGGAAAATAAAGATGATCCCCACACAGAAAAAGACCAGTTGAGAAGAAACCGCTGAATTTACCACATAAGAGCTTGCTACTTGTCTGTGACAATAAAGGAATAAAATAATATAAAACCATAGGCTAAGAAAACAGTGAAGGAAGTGACAGAAGATATAAAAGATGTTAAACTTGGGCAGATGGAAAGCAGATGGTTAACTCAGCCAAGAGGAAAAAGCAAAATCTGAGCAAGGGTATCTAGAAGAAGTGAACCGATTATGCACTGAGAGAGGCTCAGAATTTGGAGATACTAGCTATTTTTGAAAGATAGATTTTAAAAAATGAGAAGAAGAAGAAGAAGGCCAGAGTATACACTTTGGAAAGACTACACCAAATTGCTGAAGATTTGAAGATGCCAGGGATAGCAAAGAACAGGAGTGTGAGATACTGTCTTTGGAAATGAAGGGATTAAGAAAGCTCTACAGGCTGGAACATAAGAGCCTCAGATTCATCTCTCCCCTCACTATGGTCCAGGGCACCCACATCTCTAACAACAAAGTTTTTCACTTCTCACTTCTCACAGTACTGAACAGTATGGAAAAAATTAGCAATGTAAACAAATTGAAAGGCCATTTTATTGGAAGAGAATCTTACCAAACATCTTGATTCCAATCCAACATTCAATAGTGAAGGCCAGAAACAAAAATTCATGCACAGAACGTCCTTAAGAGCCTCACTATCACATAGATTTAAAGAAGGTCTCAATAGTTAATATCAAAATACTTGAGAAGTTTCTAACTTGAAAGATAAAGATCATACTTACAAACAAAAAAAATGGAACTCAAAGAAAATGGATAATACAAATAAAAATTTAAAACAATATATAAATATTTTATACAGTTAAGGAAAAATATTGCAACCATGAACTCAGAACAATATTCTATAAAAAGGAATTTCCTTTCCAAGAAAGAGCCCTTGGAATGAAAAATATTACAGAAATAAAATTTTAGCAAAAGCTCACAAGGAAGAAAGCAGGAAAAAAAATTTTTTTAAATGAGGAGATATATCTACAAGGTCCAATATTTGACTCATAAACAGAAGAGAAACAAAGAGTACAGCAAAATGGAAGGAGGAAATTATCAGAGAAATAATATTAAAAAGAAAATCCATACTAAAGGACATAAGTTTCCAGAACGAAGACCAGTTTCCCAGGGCAACAAATTAATTAAAAAGATGAACATAAGAAATATTTTGATTATATTTCAGAACACTAGGGATAAGATTATAAAAATTTTTCAGAAAGAAAAAAATTACTTTAACACTAATGAAAACTGGATGACCTTTAGATGTCTCAAGACTGACACTGAAAACATGAAAAAATAAGAAAGGTCTTCAGCAATTTGGAAGAAATCATTTCCAACCTAGAATTCTCTATATGAAGACAAAGTTCAATCAGCTCTGAAAATAAAGAAATATTCTGATATGCAAAGTCTTGATTTTTTTTCTCACTTTTTAAAAATTTCCCATTTACGCTTTGTAGAAAACTATTGGAGAATGTACTCTATGAAAATAGAAAGTAAACTCAGAAAGAGGAAAATGGAGACGACTGGGTGGCTCAGCCATTTAAGTGTTGTCTTCCTCTTGATTTCGGTTCAGGTCATGGTCTCAAGGTTTATGAATTCGAGCCCCACAAGGGGCTCTGCACTGACACTGTAAAGCCTGCTTGGGATTCTCTCTCCCCCACCTCACTCTCCCTCTCCCCTGCTCATGTGTGCGCTCTCTCTCTCTCTCTCTCTCTCTCAAAAATAAACAAACTATTTTTTTAAGAAAAGAAAGAAAGAAAGAAAGAAAGAAAGAAAGAAAGAAAAGAAAATGTAGGATAGGCTAGACAAAACTAGGGGCCTAATACATTATAGAGGCTGAGAGTTTTGCCAACATAATGCTTAGGTAAAAACCCAGAATGACAGATATGAAGCAGGCTTAAAGGCAAAGAGTTCATCTTAGAGCAGAAAGATGAAAGATTTGGTAAGGCATTTATCCAATTTAAAAATACTGAGAGAAACACTTAATAAGCTTAACCATACTAGTAAAGCTTTTACAGTCCTGTTGGAAACTTTGAATAGTGTTAGTGATAAATACATGTTTAAAAGGCAATTTAAAATTTTTAAAAATTGGTTACTTCTAAGAAAAAAGGGGTTCATAAAGGATCTTATAAGAAAGGAAATATAGGGGTGCTTGGGTGGCTTAGTCTGTTGGGCACTGGCTCTTAGTTTCCACTCAGGTCGCAATCTCACAGTTGGTGGGATGGAGCCTCTTTGGGCAGAGCACCATCAGTGCAGAGCCTACTTGGGTTTCTCTTTCCACCCTACCCCCCACCACTCTGGCATGCACTCTCCCTCTCTCTATCAAATACATAAACATAAAAAATAAATAAATAAAAAAGAAATATAATGATGATGCACTGTGTGACTTAACTGTGAAAGATACTTATATGGAAAAATATATAAAAGTTGTGGATATTTATTTAACCAAAAGTTTTGATATATGTAATTCTATTTTGGAGGGTGAGATTATAGCAGCTATTGAGGTGGGTTTAATATTATTTTTCTTTTAGAAGGATGTATGTGAGCTACTTAACTTTTCATTTGTTAATCAAATCCCATTATCAGTTCCATTGACTTTATTTAAATCTTCATCATTTGCATAACTTGCAATTTCACTTTTTTTTGGCACATCATATCATTAAGTTAAAAAAATTTTTAATGTTTGTTTATTTGTGTGTGTGAGAGAGAGAGACAGACAGACAGAGTGTGGGCAGGGGACGGAAAAAAGAGAGAGTGAGTCACAGAATCCAAAGCAGGCTCTAGGCTCCATGCTCCAAGCTGTCAACACAGAGCCCTGTCAGCATAGAGCCCGACAGGGGGCTCGAACTCACAAACTGAGATCATGACCAGAGCCAAAGTCAGACACTTAACCGACTGAGCCACCCAGGGGCCCCATGATATCATTAAGTTAAACAAAGAGGACTCCTGTAGTGAAATAATTAAAATAACGTTATCATGTTCCCACTTTGATTTTTTTTTTTATTATAGAGACAGAGCATGAGTGGGGGAGAAGGGCAGAAGGGGAGGGGGAGAGAGAGGGAGAGAAAGAGAGAGAGAGAGAGAGGGAGAATCTTAAACAGCCTCCACAGTCAGCAAAGATCGCAGCACAAGGCCCAATCGGAGGATCATGACATGAGAAATCAAGAGTTGGATGCTTAATCGACTGAGCCACCCAGACACCCCTCACTTTCCTTTTAAATCCAGTTGATGTGTACACCTTTCTCCCCCAGTCCCCATTCCCAGACAGACACTCAGGCAGTCCCCATGAGTTCACTGATAACCTTAGGTACTAAGTCTCCATAATTTAAAATGCCCACAAGATAATAATCAAACCTTTCAACTTGATTTAAAGTTAATCTTTCCAACTTCTAGACATGTTAGAAGAAAAATTTTGTTGTCTCTTGAGTGTGCAGTGTGCAAGTTTCTTTTTCTCCCTCTTTTCTTATATGATATCTATATGATATGTCTATATCATTTTTACTACTAACTAGAGTTCCTGCCATTTCCAATCAAGGTTAAATCAAGTTAAGCTCACAGAGATGTGGAAAGAGGCAGGGGGCTAGAGAAAGCAAAACTTTCTCAAATGATTGTTCTTATTATGAGACAGTTTCAAGCTCTTTGTTCCAGGGAAATGCTTAAATCTAACATTTTTTTCTCTGTTTGAGGGAATGCTCTTGCTAGATTTCTCCAATTGTAACTCTCATGACACAATCATTGTGGTCCTTTTGCTCACGTCTTAATACTTCTCCTCGATTTCTGCACTGCCCTCACTCCGTGGCAGAAGTCCTCATGTGGCCTCCTCTTTTGACCTCAGCTGATTTTGCCAGACTCTTGACCTTTAGCTCTCTTTTCAATGTGAGTCAGATCTCATCTATCATCTCCTTGTATAGCACGGAACACACTTCAAGCCATCCTAGCAGTCCACTGAAAATTCATTGTGAGAACCAGCACATCTACCTAGACACCTTTGTTTGGAATGATGAGAATCCCAACCATGCTCTTTCTAAAGAAGTCATCCCCCTCAAAATCTTTACAGTTTCCTATAACCTGACCCATTTATATTCTTGATTTGTGTAAGTAATCTAGTTATTTTTGATCATCTACTTTCAATTTCTATTAGCATGTCTCAATCAAAATAAGACAACAGTCCCATTACAAACATATAACATCTGACAATTAGAAAGGTAATAAACTATACAAGTACAAGGTAGACATTAGGGTTAATTGTTGGGGGAAATGCTTCAGTGGACACTAATTTCATAACTGGTTTATTTGTGAATAATTTTCAGGTTATAATGACTTTTGCTTTGATATCCAACTTTGCATATTGCAAACCCAATTATATTAAAAGCCCAAGTAAAGAGGACATCTTGTATTTTAAAAAGGACAAACACCAGACAAGACAGGTGTAACTCTTTGTTAGCTCTTTAATTCATACTTTTCCCACATACAATGCTCTCAAAGCAAAGTATTTGATCTCTCTCATGGTACATTCCTCCTTATGTCAATGTTTTATATAATTAGTTCTATGGATCCTTTAAAGGCAAAGGTATATAGTTTTACAGAAGGAACCATTCACAACTCCCCTAGTTCACTTTCTTAACTCTGGATTCTTCCCTAATAATCCACAGAATGGGCTACTGTTGACTTAATCTTCCTAAAGTACAACTCTGATCAGATCATTTCATAACAGAAATACTTCAGTGACACCCTGATGACAATAAAGTAAAATTCTAATTCCTTGGCCAGGTACCAAGGCTCTTCAGGATTTGACCATCACTTTCTTTATCAACCTAATATGTTTCTATAGCCTTTGCAATTCTCACAATTCTTGTATGCCAAAGTTATACAACCACTTCCAGTTCCAAGTATGTGTACACACTTCTCAGATCTTGGGCTTTACTTGTATGATCCCCTAGGACTGGAATGTCTGGAATACACCCATGCATAGACCCTTCTCTGTATTTCTAAATCTAACACACTCAAGACCTGATTCACATGCTGACTAGATATCATTTCCCAATTCATCCAAACTATGCCAACTCTCTTCTTCCTTTAAATGTCCAGTTTATCTGTCCCTACCTTATGATAGTAATTTTCTGCCCATTTTTTCATTTGTTTATGTAGCTTCTTTGTGAAATACTTTTACATGTCCTTTTTATCTCACACAAAACTTAAGCCAGTGCTTGCATATAATAGCCAAGCAACAAGATATATTGAAAAACTAGTAGTAATTTCTATGGACTTGCCAGATATTGCCCTCTAATAAAATTAAATTTGAATACCTTTCACAGATGAAGAGGGCAAAAGTCATAATCTTGAACAATCTTCTAATGGGATTTTATTGTAGAATCTGTATATATTTGAATTCCTTCAAGTAACATAAAAAATCTACTGCTATTACTGACCAGAAAGCAAAATACCTAAATTTGAAAGAATCTTTAGTCCCACTTAATAAATTACATGATGAAGCTCTAATTGGTGGTTTATACAACTGTTCCACAAATAGGAAATAATATTTATTATTAAATATAATACTAATAACGTTAATGATAGTAACCAGATATTATGCTATGCACTATGTGCTTTTCATGCATTATCTCACATCAGTACCTATACAACAGACTGTGATAGGTACTATGACCACTCCTATTTTACAGATCAGAAGGCAGACACAGAAAAGTGAGATAAGGAAAACTCTTAAGCAGTGGAATGGGGTTCAAATCATAGCAATCTAATAGTAAGTCCCCCTTACTACCTATAATATATAAACAGTAATGTCACATTTGTAGAATACATTCCAAAATAGAAAACTAAGAAAATAAATTCTAAGCAAAAGTCTGTCAAAATACTGCAGGGTGGAAAGTAAACAGTTTTTAGTTAGGCGGATCTGGTTTTAAGCCTTAGGTCTGCCACTTCTAAATGGCACCTTGGGTAAATTACTCTCAGTCTCAGCTTCCAAATCCGTAAAATAAGAAAAAAATGCATTATAAAGATTAAGCAAAGCAACACATATAATGGTGCTTGGCAGACAGATGTGCTTATTCAATAAAATGATGGCAAAATTCCCAAGTAGAGAGCATAAGCTGTCACTGTCATTGAGACAGTATTGGGCCTTAGTTCTACCGCCTGTCCATTCTCCCTACTTTCTATGCCACCAAGATGAGTATTTTTTTATAAAATTAATATGTGCTGATTTTAAAGGCAAAACTATTATATAGATGTGTAAAAAATAATGAAACTCCTCCATATTCTCACCACTCAGAGATAACTGTTATTGACCATCTGGAGATCATTCTAGACTAATTTCTATTTCTATGTATTCATAAGTACATAAATGTTTTATTGAAACAAAATACTTAAAACTGGCTTTCCTCATTTAATAACTTATTATGCCTTCTCTATATAAATACATATACATCTCTCTCTCTCTCTATTTACCTATATCTGCCTCTAAAAGGGAACACACAGAAATAATATACAACATAATATATGTATACACTTACTGATATGTAAACGTTTTAGTGTAAATATATAGAAGTACAATTTCTATATTAAAGTTATGTACCGTTTTATGGCTATTGATACATATTGCTAAATTGCAATAATATACAATAATGATGATTTTTTTCACAATTCAAAATGTGAGCATTAATATAAAAAATTACCAATTTGATTGGACAAAACTAGTAATTTAATAGGCATTTAAAATTGTTTTAATAGGCATTTTTTATTATTGAGATTAAAAATTTTCCATATATTTATGTTCAGTTGTTTCATTGTATGATTTTGTCTCCAGTGAAAAGTAAGCTGATTTTAAACTAAAGCAGCCTATATGTTTACCTTTTAAGGATTATTTCTTTCTAAATTATAGTGTGCAGCAATTAAATTAAAACCAGTTAGCAAGGTTATTTGGATATAATAAGACATTTTAAAAAGAAGAGAAAATAAAACCAAGAGAACCATTAAGTATACAGTGGCTTAGAGCTACTCACTATGGTATGCTGAAACACATACAAGTATAAAGATAGGATGGAGTCATAAAAAATGTTTAAATATAGTTTAATGTTAAGAAGGAAATGAAATTCTGTATTAGATTCAAAAAATATTTTCATCTGGGGGCACCTCGGTGGCTCAGTCGGTTAAGCATCCAAATCGTGATTTTGGCTCAGGTCATGATCACACAGTTCATAATTTTGAGCTCCCCAAGTCAGACACTGCACTGACAGTGCAAACCCTGCTTTGGATTCTCTCTTCCACTCTCTCTTTCTGCCCCTCCCCTGCTCATGCACTCTCATTCTCTTTCTCTCTCTCTCCCTCTCTTTCTCTCTCCCTCCCAAAAAAATAAATAAATAAACAAAAAAATATTTTCTTCTAAATTGTTAGTACGTGGTATTTGAAAAACTGATATTCAGTAGTCTGGAAATGTCACTTATGTGAATCCCTTACTCCTGTTATGAAAGATAAACAAAGCATTGACTTATTTTATTCTATTGTTATAATATTACTTTGTATGTATACAGCTTTATGGCCATGGAATACAATTTTTGGTACATTTCAAAGTGATTTGGACCATGTGACTCCCATATATTTCCAAACCATTTTAAACAAGAATACAGTATGAACTAGAGGATCTAAATTACTTATTTTTAACTCTGAGTTTGCACATTATATTTCCTTTTAGCTGAATGAATATGCAGTAATTTGCTAAAATAAGAAAAAAACCATTGATTGATTTTTATTATCATGATAAAAATGCTTTTTAGGAGAATACACAGCATATAGTAGAAACCCCAAGGACATTCATTAAATAAATAGCACTTAAAGAAAACTGTCATACTTAGTGTTATGAACAAGAACATGTTAAAATCAAATGATTACTGTGTCAACTCAAAAAATATTTAGTCATTAATCAAATATTTGATAAAATATTTTGTATTCTTTTGCTGGTATATTGAATGGATTGTACTATGGATATGAAAAGACATGCAATATGATCTAAAGAGAAAAATCTTAGGCAATGATTGAAAACATCTAGTTTTAGTCCTGTGGCTCCTCTAATAATTTCACAATATTAAACAAACCACTTGACCTTTCTTAATGTCATATTTTCCAGCTGTAAATGGTATAGGAGTAACTCCCTATGCAGCATAGATGGTTGTTGTAAAGATAAAATGAGATGATAGGTATAGAAGTGCTTTCAAATATAAAGCTTATATAAAGGTATGATATTATATAGATGTATTCAGACAAAAGTAAAATCGGAACGAGCTCACAAAGGTAGAATAGCTAAGTCTCACTGCAATACTTTCAGCTTTGAATAGTGTTAGATAAGGAAAGATAACCAAAATAAATTCAAAAAGAACTAGGTTTCCTTCTAACAGCAATTTAAAATAGATAACCTTAAATGCCCATCATGTATTTTGGATACTAGCCAAAGACCCATAGCATCTTTAATCCGAAAAAAGTGGGAGAATGCATGTTTGAAGTCTATGATTTTTTCTTCTTACATGGAGAGTTTATTCCCTCATCTCTCAAAACCCACATTGAACTGAAACAGGAAATCTGAATTAGAGTCTATGCTAGACCACATTAGCATTGTGATTTGGAACAAATACTTTTCTTAATATTTAAAGGTTTCACTTTCCACAAAGAAGAGTGAAGTTTGTGTATATACCATTTCCATAGAGACATTTAGAATTGAAGGTGTTCATATGTATAAAATATGGAGGCATGCATACATGTGAAAACTTTGAAAATGTGTACCTTATAAACTTTCAGACACTCAAAAATTCCAGTCTCCTACGCTATTCATTTAGTAATCTTGTTGAGCACCTGAAGTTGCCAAACACTGAGGTAGAACCTAACGATACCAAAATAAACAACAAGGTTCTTGACTCTCAGTGGGAAGGAGTATTTAAATAAACAAAAAAATACTCAAGTATGTACATGGATTTATGAATTATATATGAAACAGGCTCCAATCTCTGGCTCTTACCACTTAGTTTAAGAACATTAAACTTTAGCACTTTTAAAGAATTAAAATGTCTTTACGTGCCTTTATTTTACAAGAAAATAAAGAATTAAGAGGTACTTTACATATTCAGAGAAAAGGTTTATGTTCTAGAAGGCAATATGTCCTATTGCCAATTGACTGAGACTGTTGGCATTGCTTGTCCAAATCCCTAAGTTAATACCATATAGTTTTTAATATATTCCCAAATTTTTATCAGATTTTATAATAGGTATTGGTTTTATTTAAATCAACTAGAACCATACAAATCAAAAATTTTAAAAACTATCTGCAAATAAAAATTAAACCTGTTAATACTGTTAAATTTCATATACAAAATGGTCCTGGTTTAAAAAAGTTAATTATTCTTTACCTTGTTAATTTCTCTATTATACTAAGACATATCAATTTTATTACCATCTGGTATCAATTCTTCATTATTAAAAACATTATTGCCATTTTTAATAATTTCTAAACAAATTAACCTCTTGAACAGCTTACAATTTTTAAAGGTGGTATTTTAATCTTCTACCTAGCAAACGTTTTTGCTTGTGTTTTGTCTCTAAAGTTATTGATAGTTAGATTGAAAAAATATTGCCACTGTATAACTTTGAGATCATTATGGTTAATATTTTAACTTAAATTGGGATTAATCTCTTTGTGTCTCTGATTTTTTTTGGTAGAAATAGCTAAGAGCATCATGGAGACACTGGTATTTTATATTCTTTTTAATATGTTTTGAAATGAGTATAGATTGTCGATGTAAACATAGTGCTAAATGGAATATATCTGAATTTTGAAGCATATTTATTTAATTCTTTTTCTCCAAGGCTCTGGGAAGAATCAAACTTTCTCTTGCTTCTGTATCTGTAGAAGTATCTAGTTCATTGTCCTATCTAGACTCCTCCACTAGTGTTTCAATAGTCACTTAAAATAGCATCATATTCCCAGACCTAACAGAATGGCAGACAAGATACTCTGAACAATTGACCAGATACAATCTACTGAAATGAGTAATAAAAATTTTGGAAAAAAAATTAAAATGTAATAAAAAAAATTCACAGTGGGCAAAAAATAGTGAAAAGAGTAACCTAGTGAGCTAAATCTTTCCATAACATATGTTGCCAAATCCAGATTTCTTCAATTTCCCACTAATGGCTGCACTGGGTGAGGAACAGGATATAAAGCCTAGAAACTGCTATACTAGGGAATAGTAAGATTTCATCCTCATCATAAAATGAGACCTGAGCAGACACACCAACACTGTAATGGTGAAGCAAAATGAAGTTGCCACAGAGAAGAGAAGAACAAGAAAAACTGCCTGCCTCAAACCTGGCAATAAGTGAAGGTAACAAAAAAACCAAAATTACCCACTTAAGTATTTGTTCTAATCATACTATCATGTGGTAACTATTGACTGAAAAACGTCATGAGGAAAATTTAATTTTTAGTGGCTGTTGTTTGGTTAGGGGGAAATCAACAGAGGCCAGTATGAATCTTCTTGGAAGAATATAATTAAGCCAGCAAGAATGAATATGCATGCAAAAAATTCTAAGGTAAATAAGCAGCTTACATTTACAAAAATAGAAAGAAAGAAAGAAAGAAAGAAAGAAAGAAAGAAAGAAAGAAAGAAAAAAGAAAGAGAAAGAAAGAAAGAAAGAAAGAAAGAAAGAAAGAAAAGAAAGAAAAGAAAGACAAGAAAAGAAAGACCAGAAAAGTAAAGTAAAAAAGAAAAAAAATCACGAAACACACATGGAAAAAAGGCACCATGAATGCTTTCTAAGAGAATTGACTAAAAGCAAAATAATACCCCTGAAGACTTTAGATATTAAAATTATCAGCAATCAAATATGAAATAAACATGGTTATGTACAGAAAGAAATAAAAGATCAGCTTAAAAACACAAGCAAGGAATGAGTCCATTAAGGGTCCCTAATCATACTGAAAATGAACAAAATATGACACAAAATGTAAAATATAATTAAAGTGTAAAACTAACTGAACATATTAAAGAGCATAACAGTCATTGGTGAAATGAGAATTGCTGAATTGAAACACAGATCCAAACAATTATGCAAAATAAACATTCAAAGAAACCAATAAATGGAAAATTTTAAACACAATTAAAGATGATCTAACATACTAGTACTTGGAGTTTTTGGAAAAAAAATAGAATAAAGAGATGAGGCAATTATCAGAGATGATGCTGTAGAATTTTTTCGGCTATGAGAAAGCATTAACCTGAGACCAAGAAAGCCAAATGAACCTCAAGCATTATGTATGAAAATAATCACATCTGTATCTTGGTGAAATTACAGACCATCAAAGACAAAAAGAAGGTATTAAATGTAACCAGAGATAAAATAAAAATCCAATGAAGGAAAACAATGAAATGGACAGCTGACTTCTCAACTGCAATAGAAAATCATGGAATATTTTCAATCTGCTCTTATATCTGTATCAAAAGAATATACAATTCTCCCTATTGGAAGTGGGAGAGCCAACCTGTACAACCACTTGGGAGTACTCTTAGACAATTTCTTTAAAACTTAAATGTATATCTATTTTATGACCCAGCAATTCCACCTCTATTTATTCAAGAGGAATCAAAATATACAACCACAAAAAATAAATAAATAAATAAATAAAACTTGTACATACATACATACATACATACATGTTCATAACAGTTCTATGTAAAAGTCCATTGTTTCTGGAAGGCCAAAGACAGTGGCAGCTACATAGCTTCCTCGCTCCTAATGTTGTCCCAAACAATAATAAACAAGAGGAGAAAATTAAATTCTACACAAAACTATGTCCTCAACACCAACCAAAGTAGGTAATACTGAAACGTCAAAATAAATGCAAGTAATAAAGAGAGGAATCACCAAATCTCTGCACACGGTCTCTCCTGCTCTCATTCCATCTCTACTCTGTTGCCCTGTAGCAAAGCTTGAGGCAAATGAAGGCAGACTGAAAAAGTTCAGGGAGGAAAATAGAGGGAATTAGTGAAGGGGACTAAGGAGATCAAAACAAAGGTCAGGAAAATTAATTCTACCTTATATCTAAAAGTATTTCAAGTGTTCAGGCAGTTCACAGCATGGACCATAGGGAAATAATTACAAAGAATATGTGATGTGTGTGTGTGTGTGTGTGTGTGTGTGTGACTGTGTCTGTGTGTGTATAATATTTATTTATTTGAGAAAGAGAGAGTGCAAGTGAGGGAGGGGCAGAGAGACAGAGACAGAGACAGAGAGAGATCCCAAGCAGGCTCTGCACTGTCAGTTCAGAGCCTCATGTGGGGCTCAAGCCCACAAACTCTGAGATCATGATCTGAGCTGAAATCAAGAGGCAGACACTTAACCAACTGAGCCACCCATACTCCTCAAAGAACATGTGATTTTAAAAGGAAGGACTCAATATAAAGCTTTTCAAAATACATAGCTTCTGGTGAATAAAACAGAACAAAGAAGAATGGGAAAATCACACCTTAGCAGCTGGGTGATGAAGGGGGAATGCAAAAAAAAAAAAAAAGAGGTATATATCTCTAAATTTATGCAGCTAGAGTAAAATCATTTTCATCTATTTCCCACATAAAAACAAATTTAGCCAATTCAGCAACCAAAGAGGAAGGAGGCCTGCTATTTATGAAAATTTTTTTAGATTTGCTTTTGCTTGCTTCAAACCCTGCCCCAACCATACCAACTCAAAGAAGAAGAAGAAGGGCGGGGGGGTTGGGGGGAAGGATGGTGAGGAGAAGGAGAAACAAACAAAAAGACAAAGTACCCAGACTGTGCTCTAATAATAGATTGGAATGACTTGTTAAACACCCCAATATCACAAAAGTGAACAAATGAAGCTCTGTAAGTTACATTATTGCAAAATATCAGGAAGCAAAGTGTCACATAGACCAACTAATTAAAAACCCTCCTCCTGAAAAAAAAAAAACTGGAAGCAGAAGAAAACAAAAAATCCATATTCCAAGTGTGATTAAAATACTCAGTCCTGCATTTGAGGATATGAAAAAACAACTCACATTACTTTCAACCTCTTTCTATGAAGCCAGCATTACCTCAATTCCAAAACCAGACAGAGACCCCACTAAAAAGGAGAAATATAGACCAATTTCCCTGATGAACATGGATGCAAAAATCTTCAACAAGTTATTAGCCAACCAGATCCAACAATACATTTAAAAAATTATTCACCACGACCAATTGGGATTTATACCTGGGGTGCAGGGCTGGTTCAATATCCGCAAAACAAATTAGTGTGATTCATCACATCAATAAAAGAAAAGACAAGAACCATATGATCCTCTCAATAGATGCAGAGAAAGCATTTGACAAAATATAGCATTCTTTCTTGATAAAAACCCTCAAGAAGATAAGGACAGAAGGAGAATACCTCGAGATCATAAGAGCCATATATGAACAACCCAACGCTAATATAACCCTCAATGGGGAAAAACTGAGAGCTTTCCCCTAAGGTCAGGAACAAGACAGGGATGTCCACTCTTGCCACTGTTATTCAACATAGTATTGGAAGCCTTAGCCTCTGCAATCAGACAACACAAAGAAATAAAAGGCATCCAAATTGACCAGAAGGAGGTCAAACTTTCATTCTTTGCAGATGACATGATACTCTATATGGAAAACCCAAAAGATTCCACCAAAAAAAACTGTGAGAATTGACTCATGAATTCAGCAAAGTTGCAGGATATAAAATCAATGCACAGAAATAGGTTGCATGCCTATACACCAACAATGAAGTGACAGAAAGAGAAATCAACAAATCAATCCCATTTACAGATGCACAAAACACCATAAAAAACCTAGGAATAAATCTAACCAAAGAGGTGAAAAATCTATACACTGAAAATGATAGAAAGCTTACGAAAGAAATTGAAGAAGACACAAAAAAAATGGAAAAAGATTCCATGCTCCTGGATAGGAAGAGAAAATATTGTTAAAATGTCGATACTACCCAAAGCAATCTACATATTCAATTCAGTACCTATCAAAATAACACCAGCATTCTTCACAGAGCTAGAGCAAATAATCCTAAAATTTGTATGGAACCAGAAAAGACCCCGAATAGCCAAAGCAATCTTGAAAAAGAAAACCAAAGCAGGAGGCATCACAATCCCAGACTTCAAGCTATACCACAAAGCTGTAATCATCAAGACAGTATAATACTGGTGCAAGAACAGACACTCAGATCAATGGAACAGAATAGAAAACACAGAAATGGACCCACAAACGTATGGCCAACTAATCTTTGACAAAGCAGGAAAGAATATCCAATGGAATAAAGACAGTCTCTTCAGCAAGTGGTGCTGGGAAAACTGGACAGCAACATGTAGAAGAATGAACCTGGACAACTTTCTTACACCACACACAAACATAAACTCAAAATGGATGAAAGACCTCAATGTAAGACAGGAAACCATTAAAATCCTCGAGGAGAAAGCAGGCAAAAACCTCTTTGATCTTGGCCGCAGCAACTTCTTACTCAACACGTCTCCAGAGGCGAGGGAAACAAAAGCAAAAATGAACTACTGGGACCTCATCAAATAGAAAGCTTCTGCACAGTAAAGGAAACAATCAGCAAACCTAAAAGACAACTGACGGAATGAGAGAAGATATTTACAAGTGACATATCAGATAAAGGGTTAGTAACCAAAACCTATAAAGAACTTCTCAAACTCAACACCCAAAAAGCAAATAATCCAGTGAAGAAATGGGCAAAAGACATGAATAGACACTTCTCCAAGAAGACATCCAGATGGCCAACCGACACCTGAAAAAATTCTCATCACTCATCATCAGGGAAATACAAATCAAAACCACAATGAGATATCACCTTATACCTGCCAGAATGGCTAACATTAACTACTCAGGCAACAATAGATGTTGGCGAGGATGCAGAGAAAGAAGATCTCTTTTGCATTCTTGGTGGCAATGCAAGCTGGTGCAGCCACTCTGGAAAACAGTATGGAGGTTCCTCAAAAAACTAAAAATAGAAATACCCTATGACTCAGCAATTGCACTACTAGGCATTTATCCACAGGATACAGGTGTGCTGTTTCAAAGGGACACATGCACCCCCATGTTTATAGCAGCACTACCAACAATAGCCAAAGTATGGAAAGAGCCCAAATGTCCATCAATGGATGAGTGGATAAAAAAAATGTGGTGTGTGTGTGTGTGCATATATATATATATATATAAAGATATATATAAAGATATATATAAAATATATATATAAAGATATATAGATATAAAGATATATAGATATATATATATATATCTTTTTCATTGCCAAGTAATACTCCATTGTGTGTGTATACACACACACATATATGTGTATATGTATATGTATGTGTGTGTGTGTGTGTGTATACACAATGGAGTATTACTCAGCAAACAAAAAGAATGAAATCTTGCCATTTGCAACTACATGGATGGAACTGGAGGGTATTATGCTAAGTGAAATTAGTCAGTCAGAGAAAGACAAAAATCATATGAGTTCACTCATATGAGGACTTTAAGAAACAAAACAGATGAACATAAAGGAAAGGTAACAAAAATAACATAAAAACAGGGAGGGGGACAAAACAGACTCATAAATATGGAGAACAAACTGGGGTTTGTTGTGGGACGGGGGGTGGGCTAAATGGGTAAGGGACATTAAGGAATCTACTCCTGAAATCATTGTTTCACTATAGGCTAACTAATTTGGATGTAAATTTAAACAAATAAAAAAATAAAACAAGTTAAAAAAAAAGAAATCCAAATACAACAAACAGAAACAGACATAAATAGAGAGAAATGAAAAACAAGTTGATTGAATTCAGGAAGAAATGGAAAAACAAAAAGCAACATTAATTCAGAAATAAAGAACAAATTGCAAGGTGCCTAAAGGTGAAAGATTCAAACAGAAATTGAATAAGGGGCCCAGAAGACAAACAAGAAAGCAACCAAGAAAATAAAAATGATATAATGAAGAGTAAAAAGGGTTAGAAGGTAGTACAAATGGAAGACCAGCAAAGAAGGAATAATATTCATATCACCTGAGTCCTTAAAGGAGAAAAACAAAATGAGTAGAGCAAAATTTAAAACTATAATCTAAAATAATTATAATTATAATAATTATTATATTATATATCATATACATATTTATATGTATTATAAAATGTGCTATTCCCATTGGGCAGGGGGTGGAAACTGGCATGACAGAGACTGGGCTTCAGATCTTTAGCATGACAAATGTGTATCAATTCTAACAGTCTCGTGTTGAACTGTGCTGCCTATGACTCTTCAAACCACATTCAGATGTAGTCACTGCATTGAACTGGTCAACATATGTTGAGTTTCTCCAATGTGCTACCAAGCGAACCAAGTCACAGGCTGTCTGATTTCTCTTCCATGTCCTTTCTGTGTTACCATATAGCTACACTGATGTTGTTCTTAGTGTTTTTTCAGATACCATTGTATTTTATTATTTGTTTAATTTTAGAGAGAGAGAGAGAACATAGTCGGGGAGAAGGACAGAGAGACAGAGAGACAGAGGAGATTCTTAAGCAGGCTCCAGGCTCATTGGAGAGCCCCACAAGGGCCTGATCCCACAACCCTGGGATCATGACCTCGCTGAAATCAATAGTCTGGTGCTCAACCGATTGTGCCTCTTAGGTGACTCTCAGATCCCTTTTTAAAAAATGAATGCTGTAACCAGGAATTTGAGCATCTCATATTTGTTGACATATCTGATTATTCTCAGATTTGTTGACTATGACTTCTTGTAGAAAAATGTTTTTCCCTGTACCCTCTCTTATTACAATGGGTATTACCAAGTAGAGCAAGGGGGAAGAAAGATTCTTCTCTCTTTTGTCTTGTCAAAAAACAGTCACTCAATTTACCCGAATTAATAAACATAGGCATTATGTTTCTTTTTTTCCCATGTGGCTGTGTTACGATGATTACACATATGCATGCACAAACATGCACACACAAACACACACACACAGACACACACACACACACACACAAACACCTTTCTCTCCAGTTTATTTTTCTTCACTCCTGTAGTCTATAGTTTTTTAAATCATACTGTAATGACATAATAGTCTCTACTTTAAGAGTTCAATATTATCACCTATTTAAGAAGAAATTAGCTACTATATAATAAAGAGGAACTAAAATTTACAACATAGGAATTTCAGACATTTATTCCAACTGTTAACCAACTGTGAGTTCCTACTGAGATTCCCAAACCATGTGGAAGGAAAGGTATGGTTTTTACATTAAAATAGGAGTCTGAATACAAAAATACAGCTCAACTCAGTCTGAAATCCTCATCTTAAAGGACAGTTCTGAATATCTAGCAGCATAATAGATATTTTTTTGAATGCCTCACTATTATGTTACATTCAATTTGATTTCTATCTCTCAAAATTAACTTCATTTTTTGATTGACCTGTTTTCAATTAATGCACCTATGCTTTCATTTACTCAGGCTCAAAACTCAGAGCAGTGATTGCCGCATCCATATTTTCATCCCCTGTATTTAATCAGCCACCTAGTGCACCAATTCTCTTCTGGATTTCTCTCTTCTCTCAGACTTCTCTTCCTTCCTTTTCACCATGACCACTTCTCTAGCTCTCACTGCTTCACACCTGGACTCCTGTTTCATTTTCTACACTCAGTGCCTTTGTCCTCCAACAGATTACAGGCATTTCCACAAAATCAAGGCCAATGTTGCCAAGACACTACTTCCCCCTTGTCTACATGATGCCAGTCAGATGCCTAAAACGAGTTTAAAACCCTTGTAGTCTAATTCCAACCTGTTTTCCTCAGTTTCAACTCTTATGTAAACCTTCTCTGACTAGACTCAGGCACTCAAACCAACTCACTGCTGTATGTTTTGTCATAAATTCTCATGTAAAAGGACAACATCAGCTAGAATAACTTCAGTTGGTAGCAAGTGAGTACTCAATTCAAAAATGCTTACATAGTAAGTAGCTTATTCACCTAAAAAAATTATTCAAGTGGGTTTTTTTAGCTTTGGTGTTTTAATAGCTCAGTTATGTCAATGACACAATTTTTTCTAACTTTCTGTTAAACCAGGTTTGGTATATTAACCTAAGCCTCCACAGATTAATTTGTGTAAAGCTCCCGTCTCTAAATCAATCATTTGGTAAGAATAATGAAATCATTTGTAATTCTTTGGACAAACTGAGATTCAACCATGGTAGTTGTGGAGTTCCCAGGATTTTTTGAAAGACAAAGATACTACATGAACAAATCAGGGCTCAGTTACCAAGAATGTATAGAAAAATGCCTTTTACCATTTGTAGCAATGTGGATGGAACTGGAGAGTGTTATGCTAAGTGAAATAAGTCAGGCAGAGAAAGACAGATACCATATGTTTTCACTCATATGTGGATCCTGAGAAACTCAACAGAAGACCAGGGGGGAGGAGAAGGGGGGGGGGAGTTACAGAGAGGGAAGGAGGCAAACCATAAGAGACTCTTAAATACTGAGAATAAACTGAGGGTTGATGGTGGGGGGGGAGGGGAAAGTGGGTGATGAGCATTGAGGAGGGCACCTGTTGGGATGAGCACTGGGTGTTGTATGGAAACCAATTTGACAATAAACTTCATATTTTAAAAAAGGAAAATGCCTTTTAGAAAGGCTAATATCAATTTCCCACTAAGAGTCCACCTCCTCCAGAAATCCTTGAGTCTATTATACATTTATTGATTAACATTTATAAAAGTTAAATTGGTTTTAGCTATTACAGCAGTAGACTACCTTGAGAGGTAATATATTGGCTGTAGCTACACAATAAGAATGAGTTTATCTGATTAAAAAATTTATAATTGATTACCACCAAAATGAAGAAATATACACTCACATATACACACACACAAGTAAACAAATAAACTAAGCCACAGAGTCTTACAAAATCTAGCCACGTTCATAAGACATACTATGCCATGTTAGAGCCCTAGATAAGTTCAGTCTGAATGAGGAAATTGAATTTATAGGAGCAAATGGCAGACAGGATCCCAGTAGAAGTACTAGAAGGGCACATGAGAACAACTTAGCCTCCCTTATAATTCTATTTGCAACATAACTGCTTCAAAAATAAATCTGAAGGCACTTTCTTTCAAGATATTTTTTTTTCCTGTTAAGGCCACCTCTGTTACTTCTCTTACACATTTATTCTTTTATTTTCAGGATTGTGTTTTAAGACAAATTCAGTACTCCCTAGAAGATTCTTCAACAGCAAAACCTGTCAGTATGGGATATTGTCAACATGCCTAGTTGGGAATAGTGAGCCATTATGTTGCTATCACCTTCTTTATTATTCTAGATGAGAATGTTTGTAACATATAAGTAATATCATCTCATGGACATGACAAAGAAAAAGGTCTTATAAAACATCTGTAAAAAGGTCTTACGTGAATATAGCCTTTCCAGTAATTAAAAGTAAAAGAAAGAGACAGAGAGAGAGAGAGAAAAGCCCTAAGTGGAAAACGTTGCAGGGAAACCACTGTGAGAAATGGTCACATCAAATTCGAGCTATGAACAGGTAAGAGAATGATTTTTCATTGTTTTTTTTTCTGTCTCCGGATTTCCTATAATTTTTGTTTATTTGCTCTTTTTATTTCTTTTTCTGCAAAAATAATGCATGTACCCAAAGTCCTAGATAAAATTCTGGAGAAAAAAACCTTCCACTCCAATAATAGTAATGTTAAAGACTACCGACTACTTTGGATTCCTTCCTACATGTTAGTCCTTGTCATGTGGAAACACGATGTCCACCTTCCATATCTCCAGTCTACTGAAATTATGCTAAGGTATCTGTAGAAGAATTAACTCTTACAACAAGGACCAAAAACATGAATTCTACCACCTCAAGCATCAAATGTTTTTGTGAACCAATGAAGGTAATTTACATTAATATCTCAAATCTCGGTGGTACTTTCATTTATTTGCCTTGCAAGTGGACTTCTCTCTTCTGTGTTTTTTTTAATCTCTAATTTTTCAAATTTCCTTGTCTGCTTACCTGCCTCCACAAATCAAGCTGTTTGTTGGACACTCTTCTCTCCAGTATGAGAAGCTAAAGCTGAGGGGTATTTTTGTGGGCCAGATACTTCAGTGGTAATTCATAAGCAATTGCTGAAGCCAACTGGATGTTATTTACACTGCAAATTTATCATTACTGCCACTTACATCAGACTGAGATGCATCACTCTCTGTCTTTTTGTATTACATTTCATTGAGAGCTATCCCACAAGCAAAGTGGCCCAGATCCCAAAGATTTGTAGCCTTTCTAACCCACAAGCAAAACCATTCCCCAAGAACCTACAGTTGTCAAGAGATGGTGGGTTATGATGAGCTCTGCTGTTGGCAAGATGCTGTATCGGAACTAGTTCCCCCCTCTGATGTATGGGCCTTACCCCTGGGTTCACTGTTTTTGTCAGAATCCTTTTATGGTGAGCCCATTCTCAAGACACACTGCTTCTCTCAGTCCTGCTTTCTTTAGGATATCTCTACTATGCCTGATATTTTACCTTTTCAAAACGTGATTGTAAATAAAGACACAATATAATCCTCACTTCTCATAGATACAGTTCAAGTTCAGCTCAATCTCATTGTGACTGGGTAAAACATTTACTATTCCAAAGATTCAGCTTCTGTATATGATTATCATAAATGATACTTTCTTCACAGGGCTATACAGATTGAACACAATGCATACTGTTTCTAACACAGTCTCTAGAATATTCTAAAAACCAACAATTATGCTGTTCATTCTACAAGCTTCTCAAATGCCAATGAAAATCAGTGATGCAGGGCCATGTAAAAAGAAAATAGGGATGTATCTGACCCTTTACCAAAGGTTTCTGTGCTATATACCCGCCCAGAGAATATGTCTAAGATGTGCTGTCACAATAGTTAAGAGTGTGAATTTCAAATTGATTTCAGTACTTATTTGAGATTTTAATTATACTGGTTCATTGGTTAACAGTCACTGTAATATTGAGTCTATTTCAAAGTAGAAATAAATTAAGAAATCTTAAGGATTCCTAAAAGCAGTGTATTAAACGTTGTTGATCGTTGTATATCTTTAATGTGTATATTAAAATAGCAGCTACTCACAGATTAAGAAAACATTAACAATAATTAAACATGTGAACCCACCAAAAACATTCCTTATTACTTTACATCATATGCCCAGTCTCTCTCTCTCTCTCTCTCTCTCTCTCTCTCTCTCTCTCTCTCACAGTTGTGTTAAGATCCACCATTTACACATGATCTATTAGTCTTCAAGGCAAGTTAATTATGTTTCTAAGAAAACACACCAACATATTTTAATAGTTGCTTTTTAAATTATTATTAATATTGATGATTGTGATTAGGAGAGCCACTGGAACCTGGAATAAAATAACAGTTCCACCTATATTCTTGTTTGAATACCACAACATGTGACATATCTAGCTTAATTACACCCAACTAATAGGGTTATTTTTGTGGATTTTTAAAAAATTTATTTTTGTGGATTTTTAATAAATTCTTAAAACAATCAGGTAGGACCAAAAAGCTGCCAACTCAAGAAACTGGCAACAAAAAGAGACAGAGGGGGAGAAAAAGAAAGAATAATCACCAAGAAACACATATAACCCCTCATATTTATGAACAGTGAAGAACTCTGGCAAATATGGAACAATTATGGATGGGGAACATATTAAGTCAGGCAAGCTAGGAAGATCCCAGTAAAAACTGGGGAAACCAGGGTTTATCTGTTAACGGTCTTTATCAGAAAGCAGGTAGGTCTTCTAAAATGTATATGTTTGGCAACCATTTTGCAACTGATCCCTCAAATAAGCAAAACCATATGTTTTAATTCAAAAGTAATGCTCAACCCCACCATCTAGAGAATTTTTTCAAAAAGGAAGTTTTCCAATTTCTGATATAAAAAGTATTATAAGTCTGATTATATATTAGCCAGTATTTACCCAATGACACATGAATTGCACTGCCCTGATCATTTCAGTATAATTAAAATAAGCAATACTTTATCCTCAATGTTGAACAATATTATATCTGAAGAACTTAATCAACTGCTATAAAACACACCCTTATTTATACCTGTTTGACCCGGCTGTGTAAAATATGGTCCGTTTCAAAAACAAAAGTTTAAGAAATGTTTTTAAATGCTAACTTTCTATTTCCTATCAACATATCTTAACAGTGTTCCAATATTAATATTTTTATATCTCAACAACCTAAAAGTAAGCTCTCATATCTGCCCAGCTAATAAGGCTCTACAGAAAAATGTACTATTTTCCCCAATACAATCACAAAAACATATTTATGCAGCACTGCATTTTAAAACGTCCACGATTGATTTCTCCACAGGGCTTGCTTGTCACAGCGCTTTGTTAACCTACCCACTACAGTACAGTATATCAGACAACTTTGCCTTGCATTGTCAATTAGAAAAAAAAATAATAATAACCAAAGTAGTTTGCCTTCCAAATTCTTAGCTGCCCCAACGCTGAAAGCCAATGATGTGGAGAAAAGAAAAACCCTCATAACTCCTTGCCTGATAAATGAGTAGGGAGAATTTGACAGATCAGAACGAGATGAAGCAGCCTAAAACATTTGGCACAATG
This sequence comes from Prionailurus bengalensis, assembly GCF_016509475.1. NCBI lineage: Eukaryota > Metazoa > Chordata > Mammalia > Carnivora > Felidae > Prionailurus > Prionailurus bengalensis. The sequence continues at coordinate 154,923,365 of NC_057343.1, read as the reverse complement.
TGCGTCTGGCATACAGAGACTGCCTGTCAAATGCCTATGACTCCATACAGCAGCTAGGGACCCTATGGAGCAGCAGATGGGCCATTAAGGTAGTATTAATGTAGATGCCATCAGTTTTCAGTTCTGACTGGGACATACTCTTTAGAACTATGAGCAGCTGCTGCCATTTATTGTGACAGCTTCCTGCTAACTTTTGCCAACTGGCACAATCTGACTCTTTGTACCTGAGCTATTAAATGTGTGACTTCCACCATTTTATTCCTCCAGAGAACGCTTTTAATAATCCTCTAAAGAAGGAACGAAGCATTTATCACCAAAGTGAATATACATACCATGCAGTTCTATTGTACAAGACTCCTGCCCAGTGTACTTTATAGACCTTATATTAATACATTCTTATTAAAACTAAGCATAGATCTTTTCGTATATATGGAAATGCTAAATTGAAAATGATCACTCATATTAAATCTAAATCTTTAATGTAGTATTGATGTCCTTAACTATTAAGTCACTGGAACATTTTATCCTTTGAAACATTATTTCCCTGATGAGCAAATTTTTTTAAAAGTCACATGAAATATAGCAATAAATTAACAAACCAAAAGTAAGTTATTTCATGGCCCTCTAAATATAGGTAAATATTTTCATCTCAAAATATTCAGACACACCTGGTGGTTTATTAAATACGTGTAAAGAAATTTTAGGTGTACGAATATATTTAAAAGCTCTATATCTGAACAATGTCTTTACTAGAGATAATGAAGAGTGCATTACAAATGATGGTAATTGTGTATTTATCACCTGCAGAATAATTTCAGCAGAATATGCAACCAAACTATTGGCAGAAGCAGCACTCTGCTGCCTTCTTTTCATCCAGCTAGACTTCTAGGGATACGTTGCATCATTTTTTATTATGTCGAACAAGAAAGCTCACGGTATAGCACAGCATACGGTTTGTCAGACAATAAAAACTGCAGCAAGTCATTATAAAAATGGCTGGCAGACATATTCATTATGCTGAGCTAACATCTTTTCTGCATCGAATATCTCCACAATCTGACCGATAATCTATGTATGAGATTTCTAAACATATCCCACACTCACAATACTATATTTCATGGGAAGGTCTGTCTGAGTATTTATACATGTATGTACACATACACGCACATACACACCCATACAGAGACAAACACAAAATCTGAAGGCAGTTAAAATTCTTAAATTCATTTTGACGCGTGTAATGAGAATGCCTCCATCAGAATGCATAAGAGAAAAAAGTTTCAGAGATGTTGACATTGATCACACAGCATTTGATTTTAAGACATGTGAAAGAAAAAGTGTAGAAATAACATATAAGATGTCCGAAGTTACATGAAAGGAAATATGTGAAGTAATGATGGAACAAATAAACCAAAGAAGAGTAAATGGCAGGTAGATGTCAAGGCACTTTCAATCACTCCCATGTCTACTTCCATGAACAAATCTATGACATTTGACAGAATTTCAGAATTTCTTTTTTACTATCTGTGTGTGTGTGTGTGTGTGTGCATGCTGGATCTCCCTTTGCATATTATTTCTAAAGGAATTGAAAGGCTTTTCCTTTTGTGCAACTCCAAAGAATAAGCCATGATATCATGGAAATGGACCTAAAGTAATGTATTACTGAAAGTGAGTGTGACTTACAAGAATGCAAAAAAAAACAAAAAAAACAAAAAACCCACCACACTAGAATTATGTTAAAATCTAGAGCCTCGTTATAAAACACATGTTAAATTGGTCATTTATTAAAAGTTTAATTTTAGTAGTTATGTTGATCTATTTAAAAGTTACACGGTTTAGTTTTGTTGTTGTTGTTTTAACATTTCAGCTCTCACATGGTAATTTTCACTTTACCTAAGTCATACTTAGGACAATAAAGTCTTATGACTTTACTGAAGTCATAAGACCACATGAACTTGTTTTGAATGTTTAACTAGTAGTGGTCATAAGTGACAAAGTTTTTTACCATAGCTATCCTGTGTAAACCTTTCTTGGTTAACAAAAAGGAATTTTATTCCACTTTGTAAAAACTTGGCAAAATCTAAAATGATTTTTGAAAAGTCTCCATTATTTACTTTGACTTGGTATCAAATTAAAGAAGCCACTATATGGCAAACATTTTTAACACAATCGTGTAATGCACCTGAAAAAAATCAATGTGAAAACGTGAGCATTGCTCACGTTTAGCACCTGTAGCAGTGGTGCCTTGGAGGAGCATTTACCTGGGCTTTTTGCAACAAAGGAGCACTGCCTTTCTTTGTGGGGAAACCAAGGCCCAAGAGATGAACTACCATAGTGTCTCTGTTGGACAAAACTGAATAAATCCACCAAAACCAGAGTCTGGAGGGCAACTCCTTGACAAGGAATTGAGAGTTTTACAATACCACACAAATATAAATCTGGAACTTGTCCCAGAGAATTACAGTGCACATGCACTTGCAGGGAAGACTAAATTCAGAGAAAGCTACGTGAAGTTTACAGTCTTGGTCTTCCGCAAGGAGTGGTGATTTTGTATTTTTAAAGATGTGTTTCCGATGTGTCAATTTCAAAGACAAATCTAAATAAAATTTTTTTTTACGAAAACCAGAGGGCAGAAAGGCTATGTATCTCTTCCAATAAGTTATTAAATTATTACTTGTACAATATAATTTTAAGTAATACAATGGTGTCTTCATAAGAAATTTTAGTTTTGTGATCAGGGCTAGAAAGTATGATGATATTTTTGAGACTCATGGTTTAAAATGTTTATTGAGAAACTAAGAATAAGGAACTTTACCTTTCAGGTTCTATCTGCAGGGATAGTTTTGTAAATCACTGCAGCATCCCATGCAGTAGTGCTGAAAAATCAATGAATATATGTAATGTCAGGGATATTTATCTATTATGTTTTTCAAACACAGAGGTAGTGAAAATGTTTTACTAAAAATCTATGCACAGAATCTACAATCTTCAAACCTCTGAGGCATCTTCCTGTGGAGGAACCACTTGTATTTCTAATCTGGTTCCAACTGCTATTGTCACTATTATTTCCATAGAAATATTTCACTGAACTATGAAAAGCATGTAAAGAGGTAAAATCTAAAAGCCCTAAAGAGAGAATATACTTTAAGATTTATCATTTTTAATAAAAATAAATGAATCTCTATTGTGACTTTTTTAAAGTTAGCAGAGAAGGACTGGAAATCAATAGTCTTGAAATAAATGAAATCAGCCCCTTATGCTTTTGTTTTCTAATCTACAGGAACAGGAAATCTCCATTGCCCATTGTAGATATTTGTAATAAATTAAGATCTTTCAGTATTTGAATATTACACATAACAGACTAAGGGTCAATAATATTGTAGGTAACAAAATTATAAAATTTATCCACAACCCTACTCAATCCATAAAAAGGTATTTTTGATTTTTAAAAAATGCCAAAAGATACATTTTTAAAAAGCAAATGCTTTTTATCTGTGTGCATATTTTACAAATTACATGAGCATATCAATGTCTTCTGTGATTCAGTTAAAGTAAACAGAAATAATTGGAATGGTGACAGTTGAATTATTAGATTTACGTAGCAAGAACAGTACACTCTAAGTACAAAAGTTTCCATTGCTAGTGATTTCTCAGAAAATTAATAACGTTACAATGGTTGTTTTTTTCTTTGCCTTTTAACCTTCATGGAAATAGTTTATCTAGAAAAGTGATATTTAAATGTACAGGAACCTTAAGTTAAAGACGAATTACACTCATTTGCATGTTTTTACTCAACTGTTCACTCTTTTTTATTTAAGTTTTATTTATTTGAGAGAGGGAGAGAGCGTGTGTGAGCAATGGGCAAAGAGGGAGGGAGAGAGAGAAACCCAAGAAGGCTCGGTATTGTCAGCATGGAGCCTGATGCGGTGCTTGATCCCAGGAAGCCTGAGATCATGACCTGAGTCGAGATCAAGAGCTGGTCAGTCGCTTAACAGACTGAGCCACCCAGGTGCCGCTTGCTCTTCACTCTTATGTGATAAGGCCAAAATTTTAAAAATGCTTAGGTACCAACAAAGGAATTTAAGTTACGATATTATTTTCCCTTGAATTCAAAAACTAAACTGGGCTTTGAGTGATTTTCCTTCTTCACAACAACCACAGAGCATATGTAAGCACGAGATACAGATAAAAAGGGAATAAAATTGAGACTTAACCCAATCATCTTTTGCTGAACTTTATCTTTGCCCATTTTTTCCATAATCCTACTCATATCACACTTCCCCTTGAAACCTTTACAGACCACCTTAAGTAGTCTTCATTCAATTTACAACTCAATTAAATAGAGAAAAAATTCTTTTCTAAGCCTATAACCACACTAGTTTCCCTCCTAGCTACAAATTTGTGGTTATCAGGGAAAAAAAACAAGCAACCAAGAAAATTGAAAGGCTGTATAAATACAAAGAATAAATTGATGGTTGCCACATGGTTGGGAGATAGAAGAATGGATGAAGGGGAGTGAGAGATACAGGCTTCCAGTTATGGAATGAATGTCACAGGAATGAAAAGCACCACATAAGGAATATGGCCAATGATATTGTAATAGCACTGCATGGTGACATATATAGCTACACCTATGGTGAGCAAAGCACAATGTATAAACTTGTGAAATCACTATGCTGTACACTAGAAACTAACATAACTGTGTGTGTTCAACTCTACTCAAATTTAAAAAATTGTTTAAAAAATAAAAGTAAAAGTAAAAGCTGGTATTTTTTAACAAGGCCGATTTTTAAAGTCTAAACTAAGTAATGATATAGTCTTTTTAAGAAGTATTTATTGCCTTGAATAACAATTCTCAGTTTCTCAAACTCTCCATTCCATGCTTTTCTTTGTAAGGTGAAGTCAAGGTGAAGTCCAAGTGTAGTAGAAGAGTCTATAACCTTATGGAAACAGGGAAGGGTCAAGCAATCAGGTGAAAAGTCCCCTGTCACCTCCAGTCCCTAAGGTTATATAGGTGCTGCTTGCCCAGCTGCCTTGGATGGGGAGGACTTGGATGGCATAATCTAATCTTACCTCAGTCTCCTTGGAAAGGGCAGCATTCATGTACTGGTTAGGCTTCATCTAAGCTTCTGCTGGTGGTACAAGAATTATTTCATTTAATCTTCAACAGGCTTTCTGTAGCCATCCGGCATCAAAGTCCTTCTGGTGACCCTCTGTATAAGTCAGGTTTCTCCTGTAATAATGTTGCATATAAAACTCTCCCACATTTCAGTACCCCGCAAAAACAAACATTTATTTTTCTTGCTCATAGGTTCATGGTTTGGGCTGAGAGGCTATCCTTTAGGTTACAGATCTGGTTCAGAATTTTTTGCATGTTTTTTCATTTGTTTATTTTCTGAGAATCAGACACTATCTACAGTAGGCTCATTCCATGATAGATAGCAGAAGAGTTGGGGCACCTGGGTGGCTCAGTTGGTTGAGCGTCCAACTCTTGATTTCACCTCAGGTCATGATCTCATGGGTTCATAAGTACAAGCCCGCACTGGGCTCCATGCTGACAGGGCAGAGCCTGCTTGGGATTCTGTCTCGCACTGTCTCTTTTCCTCCCCTGCTCATTCTCTCTAAACAAACAAACAAACAAACAAACTTAAAAAGAGAGAGCGAGCCGAAGAGCAAGAGAGGCCAACAGAAACACGCAATACTTCTTCAGACACTGGCTCAGAAATAGCACACTGCCAGTTCTTCCCAGAGCCCACTGGCCAAAAAATTGTATGGTCAAGGCAAAATCATTGGCGAGGAGGTATATCATCTGCATTGGAGAGTGCAAATATATACTTCTATGAGAAAAGCTAGTGCTATGTTAGGAGGAATCATTCAATTCACCACAGCCCCTCTGGAAAACTCTCTAGAGTGACTGTCATCTAGTTCTTGGTCTTATCTCTGTTCTGCTAGCTAAGCTCAAGTCTTGCTACGTGGCCACCAGGAACTGCTATCTTGATGTAACTGAGTCCCTGCCTTCCCCTTCTCTAAATCTGAGACAAGAGACACTCTGGCTGGTTCTTTTTGTTTGTTTGTTTTGTTTCTTTTGTTCACAGCTTCTAATAATGCCGCATTCAAGTAGAAAACAAAAGATTTCTACTATATCAAATCCTCTTTTTTTGCTACTCCAAATTCCTAGGAAGCACTACCTGGCAAGTGGGATATTTTCTTTATGTACTATAAGAACTCCATGACAAAGATCCTCCAGGATCATACTACATAAAATATGAGATAATTTAGAAAATTATCACTCAAGACAACTGCCTTGATTGCAAAGCTAGTGACTGGATCTGTAATCCTATTTTTAAGTGTCAGAAGATAAATACCTACTAAATTTTTCTCATTACATTTCCTTATAGTACATGCTTATTTAGACATTTGATGACTAGGGAGAAGGTTATGTGTTCTAGAATACAAAAGATAAAAGCATATTAAATTTTGAGGTTGCCATTATATTTCTGTAGAAGGTTATTTTTTTCTTTTTCTATTTCAGATGTCAACTCCTTGAGGGTAGAATATGTTGTATAAAGGTTTTCTCCTTGGAAATAATTCAGATAACAATTAGAGAGAAAAACATTACATGATATAAGCCAGAAAATAAAAATTGTTGCTTGGAAGTTGATTCCTGGTAAAGAAATATTGCTTGCAATAGCACTTGTGCCCTCATCCTATCATGGGGTGTGCAAGGGGAAAAAGGGAAAGGAGGATAGAGAAATGATTCTAGGAGCTCAGCTAAGGCAATGTGTAGAGAAGAATAGAATCACCACTCAGAGAAGACATATTTTAAAAACCGAAAAAATGTCTTAATCTATATTCGTTACAATATACTTACATGTATTTAAGAAGAGATAGCATAGTGAAAATACAATATTTGATACTACATTGTTGAATACATGTCATTAGACATTTGCGCAAGTCCACCAAGAAAGAACCGTAATGGAAATTAGGGATTTGGGGTGACCATGATATATTAATGCAGGTTCAGCAATTGTACCAAATGTAGCACTGTCTTCTAAAAAATAAAACGTCTTAGAGAACAAGAGAGAAAGAGAGAGAAGTAAAACGAAAATAAAAATAAGCCTTACCCATCAGTCCAAGAATATATAAATGATAGGCTGTGTTTTACATTCCTCAACATTAAAAAATTCAGGCTCATTTTGAAGGGAGATGATTATGAAGAGATCTTTAGAGAGCACACCCAATTTCCTGGTTATAAAAAAGTATTATTCTGGGAAGTATTACCAGAAGAGATTAGTTTTTGACAATATGCATAAGTAAAATCCATTCTTGTTAGGGAAAGAATATTTTTTAAATACACCTGTTAGAATATCCAAAATACTTTATTCTGTTAACTTTTAATCAGTAGGACTTCATTTTATTGAGAATATTGGTATTACAACTCAATCTACTTTCATTGCCATTTCTATTGAAGATTAGGGTTTAATATGTATACTGTGGGGGCGCATGGGTGGCTCAGTCAGTTAAGCATCTGACTTTGGCTCAGGTCATGATCTTGCGGTTTGTGAGTTCAAGCCCCGCATCGGGCTCTGTGCTGACAGCTCAGAACCTGGAGCCTGCTTTGGATTCTGTGTCTCCCTCTCTCTCTCCCCTGCTCATGCTCACTCTCTCTCTCTCTCGCTCTCTCTCAAAAATAAATAAACATTAAAAAAATTACTATGTATACTGTGTATAATGTGATACCAGTAATAATTTGCTAATAATTAGGCTTGAAAAATGCCTATTGATGATTATATATCTTTCTACCTAATGATTAACAGCGAATGAATTATTGTAAATTAGGTATAACTACTACTGATTTTACAACAGAGAATTAAGTTTTCTTACACCGGTTATCTAACGGTCTCTTTTTAGAGACAAGGAGACAGAACTATTTCCAACAGACCACAGGCCATCCCATCATACCTGTGATATGCTGGCTGGCAAAAGATCTTTCCTCAAATAAGCAACACATTTTGTTTTCAAAATGGACTATTTTGAAATACTCAAAAATACATGTGACATTAAAATATGAGTATGATTTAAATTTGTTTTATATTTTAAATGAATCCAAGTATTTTTCAAAAGTTATTTTTAATACTTCAAAGTTTTTTTGGCACTTAGTTCATACTGGTGACATTTAATTATAGATAAAAAAATGTTCTATAAAAAAAAAAGACAAAAACATATGTACAAAGACAGCAATCTATCTTAAAATCTTTTATTTTTGTTGCTTTTTTCCCCAATAATTAAAATGTTACCGTAACCTCTGATATCTATTTGAGTGGTGTATGCTCCAGAAAAATTCTCCAGAATTGTGGCAGGAAAAAAATGGATGCATGTCTCCAGAAAGTGATGTCTTTAAGAACAGATTTGTTCTCTCTAGGGAAGAGTTTCCTCAATTTTAGGATTTTTTTTCCTCTCCTCCAACTAGTGAAATCTTAATATGTATTGGAAATTCATTATAGACCCTTCATGGTTTTACTAGAGTTATATCATCGCTCTGCCAATTTTTAGTAACAGAAAAAAAATCCTGCTTTATTGAGTATTTGTTATATGCTACATACTCTGCAAATGCTTAACATGGCTTAATTCTTTAAAGAGGAGAAAAGAGGAAAAGCACTAAAAAGATAAGGATGCTAGTATCAGAGAATATCTGAAAGAGAATGTGGCTTTGGTGGTGAAGATTTTCTGCCTTCTCTGCTATCATTCAAAACACTGAGGGTATTGCTAACAGATATGTATTTCAACATGGTTATCTAGAGCTTCTTCCAGAAAGGCATTAGATATTGTTATGCAAAATATTTCTTTTTCCATTTTGCAATGTGTGTGTGATAAGAAAGGTAAAAACTTTACAATATTTTCACTCTCTAATCAGTTCATTGAGACAGAATTCTACTATTGACGGAAAAATGGATGTCCTTCCTGCTTTAAATCAAAATCTGAAATAAGGAATTTGGCTATATAAGTAAGGAATTTATTATTTCTCAAAATCTAAAATAAGACAAAGATGCCAAATTCAGACAAAATTTTATACACAAAAATATTTAGTACATTTTATACAGATCTGCAAAACATTGGAAAAAGACTGCTCAGATTTGCAGAATGTTAAAAAATATATAACAAATATGTATACTATCTATGCCCACATATAATAAAAGCATGTGTGTGAAAATTACATATATATAAAGATATTTTACAGTCTTAAGGAATTCACATGGAATCATAAGACATTGAATAGAGAGCACAGGAGTCAATGTTGTGTAACATTTGGGATGGCTACAATGACCTAAAACAAAAACATAAGATAAGGGACCTATACCTGAATCTTTTAAGGGTTAACTCTATGTAATGGTATTGTGTTGGTTTTTTTCCCTCTGAATTTTTCTGTTTACTTACTTTCTGTAACTTCTACAGTGAGAAGTTACTACTTTTATTTTTTAAGATTACACTTAACACTACAAAAAAGCTTACCTTGCTGTCTTATGCACCTTTATGAAAGTAGATAAAGTAATTTTTGAATAAAAGTAAAAGAATTTTCCACTTTAAATATTTACTTTGAGAGAGAGACAGCATGTGTGTGTGAGCAGAGGAAGGGCAGAGAGAGGGAAGGAGAGAGAGAACAGCAAGCAGGCTCTGCACTGTCAAACATGGGGCTTGAACTCACAAACCATGAGATAATGACCTGAGCTGAAATCTAGAGTCGAAAGCTTAACTGACTGAGCCACCCAGGAGCTCCTTAACAAAAATAAATGTTAATAACTGACTTTAACACATAGGAAATGACTTACTTAGGATAATACCAGAGAAGAATAAATATGATTGAAATGTATTTAAATAACTATCATAAGTCAAGAATATAGGCTTCAAAAGCATACCTAAAAATGTATAAGTAATATATTTCCTGAGACATAGCTTTACTAAGTTCTCTATTATACCACTATAGAAAATGCCACTAGAAGAGTACCTTTCTGGCTGATTTTGGACATTAGATCCTTCTTAAACCTTGAGTCTAGAGAAAGGGAGTCTGTGAAGAAAGTACTAGGTTTTGAAGTTAAATGTTGGAGCTATGTTGCCTTACCTTTATACAGTGTGTTGTTTTCAGTGATCTTCTACATTCAACTTCTGTTATACTTAGAATGCCACTTTGAGGCATATAGGCCAAATAGTTAATGAGGTTTGACAAGTTTTGTGGCTTCCCTATGGCCCATAGGGCTCACACCTATGAACAGTGGCCCGATCGTACAGTCCTGCGTTTATTTCAACAGAATATCCTTTTTCCTTCTAAAGGCAGTTCTTAAAACCCAGGTGGGAGAGGGATGCTGGACAACAGGATTTCATTGCACAAATCAAATTATGTCAAATGAGTGATCTTCTTTGTCTAAACAGGGAACAGAAGATTAAGATTGGAGTTTTAATCAATATAAACTTGTCTGTTTCCTTCCAGTTCCTATCTCAGCTCATATGGTACTCACCTACTACTATAGAGCAAGGTACCTAGATTGTGTCCTTCAATTGTTCCTAGAACATAGAAATTAGTAATCTCCTTGTCATTAGAGAGCTATAAAAAAGCATTAACTAACATTATGCTTCAGAACTCTCAACCATCATTTTACTCAGCCACTTTCAACATGCATAGTCATTAAAATGGTCTAAAAGTGGTGGACACTGTTCTTACCCTGTGTGTTCTGAAGTCTATTCCTGGCCGCATGGAAAATGCAGGTTGTATTTATAAAGAAGCAAAGATGCTAAAGTTATTGTAGTCAAAGTAGCCAGTTCTTCCTACTGGTAAGTGACACGTTTGAATTTCATTTTGTTAGTGACCATTAAAACATTTCAATGAAATAACCATCATCGCATATGTTATTGAGTAAAAAGATTTGAGCTACAGACAAAGCAGACACAAAAACAATGTTGCTTTTGAAGTTTGCGGACAAGTAAATGTCAGGCTTTGCAAGTGTAGGACTTTATAGATCAGTTAATAAATTTCCAAATGCTTATGACTCCAGTGATTAGGCATTAGAGCTAATTACTCTAAGTATTTTTTTCTTCAAGGCTTATTTTCTACTTTTAGTCATTCACATGAAACAATTAGATTCACCAAGAGAAAAGGATAATGTCTTTTCAAACCATATTTCCCATAACACTTAGTTTCCTGCAGCAAATCATTAAATAGTCAACAGATGCATTGAGTTTCCAGTCTATACAATTGCAAGCAATTATTTTGAAGGGCAAAAATGGCTTTTTTCCCCTGTACTACCAAATATCTTCTTCTGCCCCCAATTAGACAGACAGGTTATTAAAGAAATCGCTTTGGTTCTGGGCAACTTGCATACTACTTTCATTTCAACATACTGAGAGTCGATATCAAATGCCACGAAAGGTCTTGGGGCAAGTAAGAGAAGAGATTTAAAGTTCATTTTGTGAAAAAGGAAATGACTGACTGTTGATATATGCTGTAAGGGAACTGTTCTATTAATAAGGGTGAGCACTTAACAATCATATCACCTAGGAAACTATAGGCTGCAGAATTGACAAATTATTGGGAGCTCCTCCTCCCCCAACTGCCTTTTGTTTCATCCCCAAAATATAAAGCAAGTATACTTTAGTGACATGATTTTTTTTTCTGGCACCTTTCCATAGCCAATTCCATTCATGCAGAAAAAGGATGAAATTCCATCATTCGAGCATGACATCTCAAAATTCAAACTTAATGAGAGCTTTGGCAGCTTCTGTCGAAGGCAGACAGTGATTAACAAAACACTTCAGAGTACAAGGCACAGCAGTGCTCAAAGAAAACAGTGATGATCTCCACTTAATTGTAGAAAAGCCCAAAGCATCTGCCAGCCGAGGAGAGCTGGAGCCATAAGGAGCTATTGCTCAGATAGGCTGTCATCTCCAGAGATCAACAACCATATGCTCAGCTCAAGCACAAACTCCAAAGAAGTTAATTTTCTGACAAAATACAGGGATAAATATGACATTCAAACAAGTGTGCTCACCCATCCTGAACACACGTTCATCTGCACGCATCAGATTTATGCATCGTTTAAACACAAGCAAATATAATTTGTTTGGAACACAAACATTGCTGCATGAGTACAGGTATAATTAATCTTTGTCTGCTCCACAGGTTCTTGTGTTCTACTGGTTAACCACGCTTTCAACAAACTTTTGATGAATGGAGAAGTCACTTGTTGCTTCACACCGAAACATAAACCACATTCATTCAAGCTCTTGAAATTAATGCAACTTATTTAATTCAAGATGAAAAATAAACATTATAGCTATAATTTGAAGTGTATATTTATATGTGTGTAAATGTATGTGTATTTATACACATACACACACAAGATCTATCTTCCTCTCTGTCAATCAATATATTATCTATCTATCTATCTATCTATTTACCTATCCCTGAAAGCAAAGCTGAGATCTTCACTAAACTTGTCTGGGATACAGCCCTGCAAACATAAGCAAAGTTTTCCACCCAACAGGTAGATATTTCTCAGTATAAAGTCCCCAGAAAACTTGCTTGTTGGTTCCTGTGGTCATGATGTATTCTAACTGAAAATAACACATGGTAAAAACAGGACAATAAGCAAGAAATAAACATTGAACATAATGTGATGAGCACTGGGTGTTGTATATAAGTGATGAATCACTGAATTCTATTCCTGAAACCAATATTGCACTGTATGTTAACTAACTAGAATTTAAGTAGAAATTTGAAAAGAAAAAGTATTGAATATAAAGGCTGCAAAAAGTCAAAAATAAGAGGTTGCATTCTAAAACTAAAAAAATAAGAATAGAAAGAGAAACCCCCATGTTAACCCATCATTTACAAGTGGAGATTCCTCTTTGAGGTAATACCTCCTCAAAAAATGCAACATGTAGCATCAGATGGAGTAGAGCCTGCAGACTATCAACTGTGCATGTCTTGAAAACAGGTGTTTGATTTAGCATTTGCATACTAGCCAAACAGTAGTTAATATTTCAGAGGTGAACAACTACAGTCCTTATAAAAACTAAACAGAAGCATCTGGTGGCAAAGTTGCTTCAGTAGCAAACATAAATCCTCTTTTTAAAAAAAAAAATTCTAATGTCCTTCACAAAAAAGAATTTGATTTCTCCTTTGCCTGTGTCATCAGCACCTTCCAAGGTTTCACAGTGAAGCTTAAGCACTGGTTTATTTCTAATTGTAGTCACTCTCCACATGTTGAGATTACAGTGGAAAATATCACAATGTCACATCTGTGTGTAAGCTTTCTTAGAGTTGGAGTTAACTTGCTCCCTTCTAATTTTGTAATTTTGATGTTATAGTGCGTTCATCATTTTAAAATATATATTTTTACATTTTCTTCAATTATAGGAATAATTTATGCTCACTACAGAGAATTTGTAAATGTAGGCAAGTGCAAACAGGAAAGTTCAAATCATCTTTATAGCCACAATTAGCAAAAACAAAAACAGAAACTCATTAATTTTGATAACATTCTCTAATATACATAATAGTCATGCCACTGAACTCATATTAAAATGTTTAATTACTGGGGTACCTGGTCATCATTTGGTTAAGCGTCTAATTCTTGAATTTGGCTAAGGTCATGACCTCACAGTTTGTGAGATCTCACAAACTGTGAGATCAAGCCCCTGATCAGGCTCAGTGCTGACAGCATGGAGCCTGTTTGGGATTCTCTCTCTCCCTCTCTATCTACTCCTCTCCTGCTTGTGCACTTGCGCACTGCATGCTCGCTCTCTCTCTCTCTCTCTCAAAATAAACATTTTTTAAATGTTTAATTTCTGATTTTCCCGCCCTATACTGTACTCTGTACTTTAAGTATACTCGTACCGTCATACAGATTTTTAAAAATGTTTAAATTGCTGATTAACATTCCATTGCGTAAGTGAATTTATTTTACCATGACTTATTTACCCATTCCCCTGTTTGTTTTCCTAATTTTTTACCACTATAAATAGCACTCTAAGGAAATTCATTCTTAAATTATTTAATCAAGAGTTTCTAGATCAATTGATATTATTATTTTTAATTTGATATGTGTTACTAAATTTTCCTCAAAAATATTAATGACAAATTCTTACTAGCCATATGGGAAGATTATTTTAAATGGCAGCTTTATTGACAGGTATTCCTTTTAATTAAACCATGTTCTAGGCTAGTATATCAGATAAAAGGGTCTGTGGTCTGGAGAATAAAGCTAAATATGACAAAGATGATTATAATATTTCCAAATTAAGAAGGTTTGGGCAGAAGGAATATTCATTAATACATTTCAATTCGAAAACTTTAAGAATTTATAATTTTATTTCAGAATTGAAATGTTACACATTTGGGATAAGAATACACTTTTTAGTCTATACATGCAATTATGATGGAAGAAAATAAAAGCTTACTGATGAATAAAAACCAGAAAAGCAAATGCAAAATAGTTCAGAGACAATCTAGTGCAAAAAATACTCTTGACCCATAAGTATAGTTTATCTTTAGGTCAAAAATATAAACTAATTTAAGATTTTTATAGATTTTTTTAAGTTTGTCTTGAAGCATGCACATACCTCTCTTGAGTAACTGCTTGAACATTCTGAATCCTTGATCTACTGCAGTAGCTTTTCCATCAAAGTTTATGAAACACATGGTCAAACTCCACTGCTTCTGTTTTCACCACCCTCAGCCAACTTAGCTGAATTGATATTCATTCTCACTATTTCACTGAAAACATGTTTCTAAGCACACCATTATTTTTCCCACTGAATGTCTCTGGTTTGTCTCTGCTTTCTTTCTGTTTTCTCTGGATTTTCATCTTCCTGAAATCATGTTCTAATATGCATTTACACCTCTCCTTTTGTCCTTATCCTTCCTTCCTCTGAGAAAGACCTCTTCCCCTTCTCTATCTACACTCAAACTGTTTTTTAAGATACAGTAAAATCAACATCTTCTCCAAAAAGCTTTCTCTCATGGTTCCAATTCTGAAGAACCCATGACACACATTTGACATTAATAACATATCACCCACTAGTAGTGTTTTATGAATGTCTTAACTCTAACAATAAATTTTTAACGACTTGAAGGGAGAGCGCCTGCAGATCTTATATTTACACATTTCTTTGTCTATTAATTTGTCCTTGCAAATGCCATACTATTGTCAGGATCCCACTCTCTTATGAGACCTAGATGACGCTAGTATCCTTTAATAGTCTATAATTAAAACTCTCTCCTCTGCAACCATTCTTCATCCTTTCTAGGTCATATGATGCCTGTTCTACCATTCTGACATTACTAGCAGCCTCCTTCTGTGAAATAATGAATTTTTTTTAAATATCTAACATAGATAGAGTCTAGGATATAGTAAATATTCAATACATTGATACTGAAATCTCTTTCTTGCTTCAATTCTCAGTCCTTATTGTTCTATTTTCTGTGGAAAATTGCCATTTGTTGGGCTCCAAATATCTGACTACTCTTCCTGTTTGTGGGAATTGCTCTCCCACGTTACGTTGTACAGTCAATTCTGTTCTAACGTGACATGTGTATGCCTGAAAATTGCCCTACTATGCAAAATTATACAATCAAATCACTAGACTTAAAAGAAAAATAGAGTTCACCCAGTTTTTCTCACAATCGTAATTATAAGACACTATTCTCAAATTGTCCCCCAATATATCCATTGAAATTTGTGTTTTCAAAATGTTATATCAGAGCTGCTTACATATGCCACATTTAGATGTGCTTTTCTATCCCAGTTACTGAATGCCCTAAACAAAGCCACCTTTGTGTGAAACTCAGAACAAGAACAGGATCTTCAAATGTTTCAGGTTCAATACAAGTGGTTCTGTCAATAGGTCCTTATGAACCAGTGGGTCCACTGGTACTCTTCAAACCTCAGGTGGGCTGGGCTGCTAAGACTTGTTATATACAAAAGATAATCATCACAATGTCTGGTGGGGTTCACAGTAAAATCATGTCTTCTTCTGAAAAGAAATAGCTCTTGACTTTTTCTACCCGTAATTTTTAAATAACAGATAACAATGTGTTCTGACATGCTTAGTGTTATTAAAAGCCATGAACTCCAATGTAATCAATATCCATTGATTTGCAGGTGAAAGTTTGCTTATTATAAGGACTAGGAGACCTGAATGTACAAGTAAGTTGCAGAAGATTTTGACTTCCGTTCTCAACATGACAATCCCTGCCATGTTGCTACTGATCTTTCAATTCATACTTACAGACTCAAGGGGAGTTCCCTATGTTTGTTAACTGAAAAGGAAAAAACTGAATTTGTCTTACAGTGTACCATATGCTGATTCCAACCTGAATAGGGCCTAAGAACAACCTCTGAAGGATAGGGAAGAAAATCCAAGAGGAAGAAATTTGTATGGCACATCTCATTGCCCTCTTTACCTGGAAAGAGAAAGAGTCTGATGTAAAGCTTTATATAGTACATAGATAGTGGCTAAAATTTGGTTAAATAGTCAGAAATTCAAAATATGTGAGGACCAATAACTAACTGGTTTAGGCAAAGGTATCTGGGTGGGTATCTTGAAATAGTCTCAATATGGTCTCAATGTTTGTGTTCTTGAATGCTCACCTCCACAATGGAAGAGGTTCTCAATAATCAGGCAGACAAGATACTCCTCTCATGAATGCCATTACCCTCTTTTTCACAGTAATTCCCTTAAGCCAGCACTTTCACATAAATACACAATAACTAGTGGTCACAAACAAGGCACTGGTATGACAAATACAGAGGCTATATATGAACCCAATTAAAAGGACTCTTCTTTACCCAGATTGATCTGGCTACTACTACCACTAAGTGTCAAGATTCCAACATGAGAGTTGAATTTGAAACCCTCAAATTTTGCCATATAATGTTAAAATCTATCATTCACTTGATGGTTTGTTAAACTATTTCCATCATGGAGAGAGCAGAGATTTGGCTCACTAGGAAAAAAAAAAACAACAAAACAACACTTTTCTTGGATTTGGATTTTCCTTATCTATCTACCATGTGTGTGTCAGAAAAATCATCTGGTTACTTACCGGATGTCTCATTCATCATCATTAAGGAATGTGCTACATAATTAAGCAAGTAGGTAAAGAACTGATGCGTATGAGTTTCACATTCTCACCATATACATTACCCAGAAATAGATGAAGTTACACAATTGAAAGATGGTCGATTAAATACAGTAGCATCAGAAGGTACACAATGCCTTGAGTCATTGAATTGCTGTTCTACATGATGAAGTGTGTGTTCTGAATCAGCAACAATATATGCAAAGATGGAGTTGCTATTTACTGAGATGGGAAAGACTGGAGGGAGTATAAAGGAGACATTCAGAATTTCTGTTTTGACACTTTGAATTTTTTAATGTGTTTTAAATTTCTTTTGAAGAGATAAGACTTATCTGTATCATTTTAGTGTTTTTTACACCACCTTTCTCATTGTAACTTTTTATTTATTTTTAATAATTTTTTTGAAGTGTAATTAACATGATGCTGTATTAGTTTCAGGTATACAACATTTTGATTTGGGAATTCTATATATTATTGATTTGACTGTTAGATACCAACATGGAGACTTACGGGAAAGAGGTCTGGAAAGGATATATTCATATGAGAGTCATCAACAAATAGATAGTGTTTAAAACTAAGAGTCTAGATAAGCTAATCCAGGCAGGAAAAGTTGACCTAAATGAAAAGAGGTCCAGAAAGCTGATGGCTCTCCAGAACCAGCCAAGGAGACTAAAGGGAACAGCCGCTAAGCAGGACCACTAAGAGAATGGTGTCTTGAAACCTAAATGAAAGAAGCTTTTTCTAGAAGGAGAGGATGATCAGTTATGTCAGAAATGCTGCTACAAAGTTGTAAAGCAATCATTACAGTTTGCAACATGGAGCATGGAGGTCACTAGTGCCTGTGACAACAGCATTTCAGTGGATTGATAGGAACAAAGCCTGATTAGAATGGGTTCAAGAGAGCTTGGGCAGAGAGTTCTTACTAATAAGTACCTAAGATTTTTGAGGAACTTTACTGTAAAGGAAAGAGGTTGAAATAAGGATGAAAAGAAGGATTAAGCAGTTATTCCATGATAACCAAGAGAGGGCAGAACACAGACACATGTGTAAGGAGATTGAAAGATGTGGAAGTATATGCAAGTTCTTTTCTGAGTCTCACCTGCTTCTGTTTTCTCTGTGTGTTTTCTCTGCTTCTGTTTTTCTGTTACCTGTGAAATAGGTAGCAAGGTTGTCGGCAGAAGATGATGATATGGAGCTGGGTAAGAAGTTTGAGCAGAGAAAAGAAAATAAGAAATGGTCTAGTACAGGAGAAGAGCATGTAACCTCAGATCAGTCACCTTGTACAGATGATTTATTTATGCTCTCCCTTAGCTCTTCATGCACATGCATGGAGTGGGTGGAGAGTTATTGAAAAAAAGTGGGGGTGGAGTCTCAGTCGGTTAAGTCTTCAACTCTGGATTTCGGCTCTGGTCACGATCTAGGGGTTTGTGAGTTCAAGCCCTGAATCTGCTTCTGTCAGTGCTGTGCTGTTGGCGCAGAGTCTGCTTGGGATTCTCTTTCTCTCCCTCTCTCTCTCTGCCCCTCAGCTGCTTGTGCCTGCTTGGTCTCACTCTCAAAATAAATAAATAAACTTTTTTTTAAAAAAAGCGGGGGCGTGAGGGTCGTGTTTTGCTAACTCGCTAAAGATGTAGGAAAAGTTAAGCAATGGGAAAGGTGAAAGGCGGTGCTATAATAATGGCCCCTGTAATCGATGCCAGGAGAAGAGGAAGTAAGGAACATATTTATCTCACCTTGTTGGAAGCACTTAAATCCCTTAGCTTCTGCTCTATTCATCTGGCCTCTTAACAAATCCAATTTCTTATTGTCATTTAAGTACTTGTTTGTGTGTCTTGAAAAGTAAAAGTAGCGTGATCTCGATAGCAACTCCATAATAAATGTGGTCATTGATTACTTTCGACTTTTTGAAAGAGTCATTTATGCTCTTTCTGATCCATGGAGAGAAACAAAAATTAGGGAATAGGCTTAACTGTGGAGCAAAACATTTTTATGACATAACAGAACACAGAACTAATCCTGAGCTTTAAAATCACATAGACCTGGGTTTGACTTCTGGCCCAGCTCTCCTATGCTTTCTGTCACCAGAGCAGGGAACTCAATCTGCCTGAACCTGAGTTTTCTCATTTTTCAAATGAAGATGATACCTGCCAAGTCCCTTTACAGTGATTGTTAAGGAAGATAATATTTTACATTACTTAATACTTGGAGCTCAATTTATTCTCAAAATGTAGTTACTTTTCTCCACTGTCAATTGATATGCCTAAACTGTGTCATCTGAAATGCTAGTTTCCCTGGGTACTATGTAATAACGTGACTTCATGGTCAAGTACATTTTAAAATGCTGTGTCAGGCAGGGGTAAACAGTTTTATTAATTGTAGCACTTCTCAAAGGGCTTGATATATTAATATGCTTTTGAAATTTGAGAGAGGGTTAAAAACACGCATAGCTTCTGACATCTATTTGACAAGAGAATCCATTTTTTCTTCCAAATATTTAAATGGCCTACTATTTCACAAGATACACTATTGGGAGAAACTGTTTTAGACATTTCTCTGCCTGAATTTCTACTGAGAAGTCATTCAAGGATAGCTAAGCTCTATATACTCTATTTGGCAGATATAATGGTGTTTTCAAAGGCCGTACCATACTTTTAAAGATCTAGCATAGTTATTTTTCAGGGGAAAAATTCTAAAACCTCTTGAGGAATCAAATTAGGAACATAATTTTCTTTCTTTTCTTTTCTTTCTTTCTTTCTTTCTTTCTTTCCTTCTTTCTTTCTTTCTAAGGAAGCTGAATTTAAGAATAGTCATCTTATACCTACCTAAATCCTCTGTATTTCCAATCAGTCAACTTCCTCTTACTCAACATAATTTTGTTAGAATATGTATTTTATCACACTCATTAAATTTGAAAGTTGGAATACAAACCATTTCAGGTCTTCGGTTTCTTTGGCTAACTCAGCAAGATTTCATATAATATCTATTTAACTATTTCTTAAATAATAAATCTAAGTAAAGTTTTTTTTTAATTTTTTTTTTATTTTTGGGACAGAGAGACAGAGCATGAACGGGGGAGGGGCAGAGAGAGAGGGAGACACAGAATCAGAAACAGGCTCCAGGCTCCGAGCCATCAGCCCAGAGCCTGATGCGGGGCTCGAACTCACAGACCGCGAGATCGTGACCTGGCTGAAGTCGGACGCTTAACCACCTGCGCCACCCAGGCGCCCCAAGTTTTTGTGCTTATACCCTACATGGAGAAAACAGTCAGATAACAATTGAAATATGGTTATTGGAGACCTTTTAAAACTCCCCAAGCAAGTAACATATAGAACTATACCATCAGGAGAACAAAATACCTGCTCTTTTTTCATCAAAATAATGTTACTCGTTAAGCAAGTACATAACAAGGCTTTATTTTTAAAAACTGAAAGCTGATTTTTTTTTCTTTTTTCCTTCTAGAATTCACCTTATTGTGCTAGTAAGGACCAGAAAGTTACTCTATGTCTCCCTGATCTTTTACACAGTTAACCAAGAAATGAACAAATAGCAAATAAAAGATCATCAGTCTTTTACATAATCACTTTTTCCTGGGACTGCACACACATCTGTGGTCTGCCTTAACCACTGAGAATTGACATTTCCTATATCCTTGGGTTAGTGTGACATTAACTGGTGCATCACATTCTGCTAGTATCTCTTTCCCTTATTATTTTTATGCATTTTATGCTATTTTTAAAGTCATGCTGCTGAACATGTCATGACTGAATATGAGTGAATCCAAATATCAGACCTTTTAATATGAATACAAATGTCAGATTGCAGGCAAGCCCTTGTTGGTTGAATTTGATAACAGAGAACACATCCCATGTCCAGCTAATGCAAGAATGTCATCTCAGCCCAATGTCCTTAGAAAAGTACCAGCATAATGACAATGACAAATTTTAAATACGTTCAGAAAAACATAAACGATTGAGGTTAATTTTGAGAAGGAGCTAATGCCTCAAACATAAGTGATTCAATGTCAACCAAAACAGGATATGAAAGAAAATTACAACTGTATTTTCCTAGATGATTTAACATCAGCTTCAGATTGTTAGTGACTATTTTGGATGTTAAAAAAAATAAAAATAAAATAACATTTGTTGCCTTTTTGTTGCTGTTGGATTCTACGTTTATTCTACTTATTGGGTAGTGTGTATAGCCAAGTCATTTAAATTTTCAGTAATCCATTTCAAAAAGTGACTACAGGTGACAGGGAGCCTTTTGGCATTCATCTTTTTAAGTTTTGATGCTAACAGTTGCTGAAGGAAATCACTAAAAGCCAGATGACCCTGGGGTCCAGGGCCCTTTGACACACATATTTGGAGCATCAAATACAGGTGCATGCCAACCAGATTCTAATTATCCTGAGCTGCCACAAAGAAACCTCTTTTTACTTCATTTTGGGCTAACTTTCATTTTGCCATTCAATTGAATATAATAATACTTAATGTGAGCTATATAAAGACTTATTTTGCCTTTGCAGCATCCTGTGCTCTAAGCAATGTCAATCTATACTTCTTTTATTCGGGCGAATCACTCTCTCTTTGAGTCTGTGGAAGAACACCAGCAGAGGGAAGGATACTTAGTAGAGTCGCAGCATATAAATAGCTCTGCCGAGAGCATTACAAAGGCTCTGTTGTGCTATCACACAGCAGAGCCAATAACGTACAATATGAAAAATCCCTGCCAAGTGCACAGAGAATACAGACAATGTTTGCCATTTCTCTGATCGGTTGTTTGTTATGTGTTGCAAGAGTTTATAGCGATAGAGTCAGAAAAGTCTACCACACCCCAAAGTCTTTCTATTAGAACAATAACGACAACAACAACATAAACCATAAACACATGAATGCGCACGCGCGCGCACACACACACACACACACACACACACACCCTTAAAAACATCAGAACAGCACCACCAACAACAAAAAAACAGTGGGTGGGAGTAGAATTGAAACGCAAACATTTCTATAGAAACAGAAATGGAGTTTTCACAAAGCACCAAAACCTTGGATCACCGCTTCCTTAAAGATGTCTTCTACTTTCTGAAAGCACATCGATCTGCCAATTTGTAAAAGACTTAGAACCTCAGGATTTAATTAAAAAATCATACGTTGATAAATCATATATGAAAGTCGTATATGAACGGAGTTCCCTTTTTAAAATACGAAACCAAAGCCATTTCTTCTCCGTGAAAAGTGAAAACTATTTTTGGTGGATGGGCTCCAAAATCAACATCACTGGTTTTTGTTTTTAAATTATGATTCAGGCACATAGCAAGACAATAAGATACTTGAAAGCTACTGCTGAAGACTCTCTCTGACTTTATCTCCTATATTTGGAGATCTTGTTGATATGGGCATGGAAGGCAAATGCATGCTCTCAGCCTTCTTGGTTGTAACTACTCTTAACAAGTATTTTCAATTTTTTTCTGAGAAAATTTACCATGAAAATTATCGTGTTATTGTATTTTTATTATAAGAGCCTAAAATAACCAACCGTGCCATAATATCTTCTACAATTGTTTTTGTCTTCTTACCCAAATCTCTCCTTTGTTTCCTTCTCTGTGACTCCCTGTCTTTTATTTCACCCATAGTCCTCTGATCCTCTCTTGGCTTGTGTTTCTTCTCAATCACTTCAAAAATCATTTCTAATCCTTTTTTAGCTTTTATCTCTATTTTATGCATCCCTGCAACTAAATTTCTCTCTCCTCTCCTGATTTCTGGCTCCACTTTTTTTTCTTTCTCTCTTTTCTTTCCCTCCTTTCCTCTGTTTTTTATTATTCACCAACCACCACCACCCCCCCTCCTGAAAAGCATAACACATTGGATTTTTTAAAAATGATACCTGGTAAATTTTCTCAAGTTGTAGAGAACAAAATGACCAAGCTGAATCATTTCATTCCCATGTACACAAAAAAGTTTCTGTAGTGGAATCCAGCCATACTTTAAAGCATATTTTAAAGTTCAAAATTCACCTCTTCTGTGAAATCTTTCTCTCCTTCCTTAGGAAAAAATGGTCTCCTATGTACCCCCAAAAGAACTGTTTACAGAGTTCTATTTTAGAACTTCCCATGGTATATTATAGAAGGTGGTTGGCATATTTACTTGGCCTGCTAAAGTGTGAACTGCTTGACTGGAAATATATGTTTTACATACCTTCTTTTTCCTTGTACCTAAAATGATACCTTAAACTCAGCAGGTCCTCAATAAACAAAAAGTTAAATGAACGCCTGTACACAAATTGTTCTGATTTTACAGCCTGCTTTTCACTTATTAAGGAAATTACTTAACCCATAAAAACTTAGATTCCTAACTTATAAATTATAAATAATTAATTGCTGGGGTGGTGAAATAACGCATGTAAAGCACTTAGCACAGTACCTGGCACATAGTAATTGCTCAATTTGTGTTTGCTGTTTGCATGTTAGGAAGGTAGCAATCTCCTGATAGCAATAGCTTTTATATGGTTATAATTTCTCTTAAAATAAAACTGTAAGAATTTTCCCAAACACTCTTTTTTTTTTTATGGTCAACATCATCTTGCAAATGTGCTGCCGGATGTCTCATTAAATGATATATAGATTCCCTAAAGGTGAAGTTGAGGACTTGAAACTTTTCTGTAATGGGCATCACTAGGGAGTAAGAACTCCAGATGGTTCATGGCAGAGCCAGCTGTCCAGGGACACTGCTTGACGAGAGCTATGGCCCACAGAGAGCAATGAAAAGGTAAGGGCCCATCTGAAAGTCTGGCTCAGTGGCCTAGGATAAGACTATGTGCACGTCAAGTAGGAGATTCATCATTTGATCCATTCATGAGTCATTTATTATTATCCCATTCAATGTATCGCATGATTGTAAATCTGACATTAGGGAACAAACTAGCTAATACTTCTTTTGTATATAACCATCCATTTCTGGAAAAACCTTATTCTTAGAACCCTTAAGAAAAAAGAAAAACAGAAAGGCACAATATAAATTATACCAAGAACGTAATACAGACTCTTGATGTTCTGTCTGAAATAAATATATCTATGCAACAAACATTTTCTTGCACATTGCTCCTGATAGCTTATTGTTTGTACTATGATAGGAGAAAACTTGATAGATTTTTTGCTTTCTTACAGTGAGGAAATTCACTTCCCTTTCTTGCTTCACACATTCCACAAGCTTTTCAAAAATGTCCCTAACTCCTCAAATTTCTGAAACTGCCTACAAGAAAATAATCCAGATTGTTTCCTCCACCCTGAAGGCCTTAAATACATAGACCTTTGTTGAGATATTTTCCAAATCTATTTTTCCACCCATCTTTGTCTATTTCTCTACTCTGTATCTGTATCATTGCCTTTGCCCTAAAAACACCATTTTGCACTTATATGAACTGAAAATCATCCTCATTTGTTTTGTAAACTAATTTTGTTTTCCTCGAGGTCATTTTTATTGTCTCTTTTACGTCTCTCAACTAATCAGCACTTACAATAGCTCCGAGTCTGTCAGTCCCAGCATATGTGAAAGAAGTGCTGGCTTCTTTCCCTCTCTTCTGAGCACATTTATACTTCCAGAAGCATCGAGTGTTACCCTTCTTGGCTCTCCAGGTCTCTGTTTGGGTTTTCTTCTGGTCTTACCTTCTTCCTTATGCAGCCAAGAATCCTTGATCAGTAAGTGAAGTCTTTCTGTCAGCAGCAGCTCAAGCCCGTAAGGCTGACAATTCCTCTACCCTGCCCTGTCAACACTTACCCTGGATAAGCACAGTCATCCACACTGCTCATTTCTACATGCTGAACAGTCCTAGAGAAAAATCACAAAATCATGACGTGTGGGGCTTTTACAAAGATATGACTTCCGATTTTAACAAGGCCATTTAGGTTGGTACATAGCTGGGAATGCCTTTTATTGGCATTCTTTTTTTGTTTCCAGAGTATGTGTCCGAAAACGTCACTTATTCATTTGAAACCAGTATTAAATATTTCCCTACTTATTCTTGGTATATATTTGCCTCTTATTTGGTAGAGAAAACCAAGACCATCTAGAATTTATTTTCTCAGCTTTCTGCCTCTTACCTTTTTCAAAAAAATGATACACTCCTCAAACATCATTATTTCACCCCATGCTGCTTTCAGGAAAGAAATGGCCCTTTTCCTATTCAAGAATAGACCTTTGCCTTTTATCTAGATCAATAGTTATGCTCAACAATCAAGTTTTTACTGATCAACATCATAATAGAAAAGAAATAAAGTTTTTCATAAAGTATTTAATATCAAGGATCACCTTTATTCTGAGATACCCCTCTGCTTCTATTGACATTAAATCTCTTTTATTTATTTTATAAAATCACTTGTGAAAATTGATATTACATACAATTTATTTCTTTAATGTTTTTCTTCTAAGCTAGGTTCTTTTATTAATCTTTCATTGGAAAAACGAAAGATGAAAAATAAGATTTAGAACACATTTTTTGCCTTGCCCACTCTTTTTGCCACTCTTTTAAGTCACAACTTTTTTTTTAGTTTCCTATGTCTTTTAGACTCACAATTTTTAAGGAATAATATGCATCTGCTGTTCAATTTCCACAATTCCCAGTCACTTCTTCACCATTAAAATTTACTCTTGTTCACACAATCCCAAATCTCAAGATACACTACAAAGGTGTAGTTATCAAAACAGAATGGTGTTGGTACTAAAATAGAAACCTAGATCAGGAGAACAGAATAGAGAGCCCAGGAACAAACCCATCCCTATATGGTCAATTAATCCATGACAAATAAGACAAAAATATACAATGGAGGAAAAAAAGTCTCTTCAATACATGGGTGCACAGAAAACTGGACCACTACCTGCAAAAGAATGAAACCGGACTACTTACAATGTACACAAAAATAAACCCAAATAGGGGCGCCTGGGTGGCGCAGTCGGTTAAGCGTCCGACTTCAGCCAGGTCACGATCTCGCGGTCCGTGAGTTCGAGCCCCGCGTCAGGCTCTGGGCTGATGGCTCAGAGCCTGGAGCCTGTTTCCGATTCTGTGTCTCCCTCTCTCTCTGCCCCTCCCCCGTTCATGCTCTGTCTCTCTCTGTCCCAAAAATAAATAAACGTTGAAAAAAAAAAAAAAATAAACCCAAATGGACTAATGACCTAAATATGAGACCTGAAACTATAGAACTTCTCAAAGAAAACACAGGCAGTAATCGTTTGGACATTGGCCTTAGCAAGATTTTTATGGATATGTATCTTCAGGCAAGGGAAACAAAAACAAAAATAAACTATTGGGAATACACCAAAATAAAAAGCTTTTGAACAACAAAGGAAGCCATGAACAAACTGAAAAGGCAACCTATTGAATGGGAGAAGATATTTGCAAATTATATATCTGATATAGGGTTAATATCCAAAATAAAATTGCTTTTGTTAAAATCACTAATCATCTCTTAATTACCAAACTCAAGGGTCAACTTTTAAGCCCTCATTTTCCTTGCTCCCAAAGATACCTTTGGCAGTACTGACCATTCCCACATTTTTTAAGGTTTTTCCTCCCTTAGCTAGGATAATGCAACATTCTGTGGTTCTCTACTCACTTACTGAAGGCACCCTGTTTCTCTTTCGGAGATTAGCCTTATCTGACAGGCCCTTAAGTTTCCATGCGCTTCAGTGTTCCCGACTTCCTCCATTTCTAGTCTCATTTCACTCATTCTCTGTGTTATCTCATTCCTATTCCTGACAACTTCAAATACACTGTATCTCTTGACAAGATCACCTTATAAAGCTACTAATTGTTGTTATTAATTTCCTACAATGTGTTTTTATCCATCTATCCTACTAACCTCAGGTTAAAGGGGCTTAAGCTACAAATTCTCTTTCCCTGTTATATATTTTCTCCCTCCATATGCTCTGTCAACATAACACTACCATAGAACTGGTTGTCAAGCAAGAAACCTTCCTTTCATTCTCTAGCCAGTCAGTTACCCAAAGCAACTTGGAAATTCCTCCCGTCTTCTCAATTCTGACTAGCAACCAACTTCATCAGTTTCATCTGGATTTCTTGCCTTGATTACAGCAATATCATTCTGACATTAATCTATATTTCAAAATGCACTTCGAATTATCTTTATAAAACTTCAGCAGTTTCTATGATCTACAAAATGTAGTCCATACCCAACCATGCTTTAAAAAAAAACCTGCGTCTCCTGCCCTATTTCTCAGCACTCTTCGCCATCCTTCTGATCTTGCCTTAGGGGACATCTGAGGTTACTCCTCATGGCTTCTACTGGGCACATGCATCTTTCTTCCCAGAATGTCCATCTTTTACTCCCAACTTCTTGAACAACATTCAAGATACAGCTGAAAGTTCTCTCTGGTGTCTTCTTTGGTCTCTCTCAGAAAGCTTGAAATATCGTATGCTAATGGATGGCTTATTTGTTTTATTTCAGCACAAGATTATAACTTTTGTTGACTAGGAGAAGCCTGCCTTTTTCATCTGGCATGGAGACTGGTTTGCAGCAGCCACCAAAGAGATGTGCAATGGTAAACAGTGTTCCCCTCTCTCAGCACTGAATCTAATTTCTCTGCTTGATTTAAGCAGAGTATTAAAACTCCCAGCTCATCCCTAGAAGTTTCATAATTCCTTCAGTCATGAGCATTATACCTGGTTTGCCAATGGCAATATGCTTTTTCATTAAAAACAACCACAGGATACCTGGGTGGCTCAGCTGGTAAAGCATCTGAGTTCAGCTCAGGTCATGATCTCATGGTTTGTGGGTTTGAGCCCTGTGTTGGGCTCTCTGCAGCATGGAGCCTGCTTTGGATTTCGTGTCTCCCTATCTCTGCTCCTACCCCACTCACATTCTGTCTCTCTGTCTCTCAAAAATACCTAAATATTAAAAATTTAAAAAAAAAATGTGAGGCTTAGCTCAAAAACTCTTTGGGGGCAAGCTGAAGCCTACTGGAGCAAAAGTAAATTAACAATGAAAGTAGAAGCATATCTTGGGCTAAAACTATTGCAAAACTATGGCACTATTTAGAACAGCTCATTTATAAGCACATACTGGTAACATCCTAAGTTTCCATATCACTAATAATGGGTTCAGTGGAAGGTTGGTAACTGACTCACAAATTTAATAGGAAATATTTTTTGAAATTAAAGGTTTCTGATATCAAAGGGAAGAACTTAATAAGACTAAATTATTTTTATCAAATATTCTGTCCTCCCATTAGTAAAAGTACAAGTGACAATAAAAACCCAATTAATTCAAAAATACTCCTTTTGTTCTGAAATTTGAGAATTTTACTGCATTCTAGTTCACTGATCTAAATCAACTTTCTCATGGAAGTGTCTAGGAGAAAGTGTAAAATACATGATTTTTATCTTTGTCATTCTCATAAGTCCCTTCTGCAATGTCTCTTCCCTTTTTTACAATGTCCCCTCCCCACATACCAAGACACTATCTCCCACCCCTGTAGGCACACACATGATATTTCTGAAGTTACTAGAGTGACAGAGTAATAAAAGATAGAGCTTACATTCCCTTCATTATTACTTTTATTTGAACACAAGACTCTGAAAGGATTAAGAACTTTCAGGATCCAAAAGAATTATATGTAAATGTGTATTTTACACTCTGGCTAGCAATTGTTAGGAATGTTTTTGTTTGGAGGAATGGGATAAGAAGAGGAGACTCTTTAATACTGCCTAAATTATACTAGCTACTCATAAGACCAGATGGATTGTTAATTTCCTCGAGAACACAACAGAACTGATTTGAAGAGAGGCCTTCATCTTGCTTCTTACAAATTATTTTTTAAATGTTGAGGAAATTCAGATTAAATGATATGCTTCTAAAAACAGAAAAATATCATTCAGCAACCAATAAATGAACATGACCCACAAGGTGATAGGCAAGGATTTAGGCAACATGACACAGGATATTTAAAGGAGTTTTTGAGAGAATGCACACACACACACACACACACACACACACAAATAAAGGAAATTCTTAAGAAGACATGGTCACCAAGAAATGTGGAATGGTGCTTACCTGAACACATGCTTAGGGTGAGTGGTAAGGATTGGCAGAGCAAAAAACGTTTTTGAATACCCATATACATGTTATTTTAAGCCATAAGCCACATTTTCTCATTGCTTCCTCAATTCACAAGGAATAAAAATGCAAAGATGGATAACATTTAAATTAAGATAAATGATAAAGGGGCAGTATCTTGAATCTATCATTGACTATTTCCCATGCTTGTAAACCACAGATTTTGGAGTGGGAGTATAATTATTAGAAGATTTTTATGTTTCCCTTCATTGAGCTGAGGATCAATAGCACATGAGCTGAAGGAAGAATTTTCCCAGAGTTAGAGTTTCAGTAAATATCAAGGTGCTAAGCCCTGGTGGAAATTTGAATTGCTATTTACAGATGTATAAAGTAAAAAAAATTCTATTCTTCTAAAGAGCATTTTAGTATTGGACACTTTATAATAAATGGCAGGTTGATTCACAATTATCTAAATGATAAATATATCTTTAATTTCTGATCTCACGAAATAGTTTCTAAGGTATATCTGTATCCTTTTAATCAGTGTAAACCTCAGTCTCCAGCAAAATGTCTAGCATGTAGTGGTACTCAATAAATATTTCCCAAATAAATGGTGAAATCCATAAGCTGCATTGATTTGGGCTGTTAATAATAAGGGTTAAGTGCTTATTAAGGGCTTCCTATGTACAGGGCATTGGAACAAGCACATAGAACAAGGGTTTTCTGTGCAATCTGTTTTTTAACCCTTATGGTAACACTATGAACTCAGTGGAATTATGGTCTTAAATTGAAATATAAGGTAAATGTGGTAAGGACAGTAAGCAATTTGCCCAACAAGTGTGATAGAGTCACATACAGGCAGGCAGACCATAATCCTTGAACTTAACCACTATGCCAAAACTCTTCTGAATCTTCTGCTATCTTTTTTGACACCCTTATTCATTCCACAAGCATTGTGGAGTAGCTTTTAAGTGTTAAGTACTGTTACAAGTGTTAAGGTTATAAGAATGAGCCAAACACTAAGGATTAATGTTCTCATTAACCTTATTATATTGAAGAGAGGGACAGGGAAGAGACACAAATTAAATAAATAGGAGAGAAAGAAAACTAAAGCAGAGTAAAGGGGACAGTTTGCTATTTCAGATAGAGATTTAAGTAAAGCCATTCAGTTAAGGTGATATTTGACCAGAAATATGAAGAAGGGAACTGGCTGCGTAAATACATTAGGAGAACATCCCTTCATCAAGGTAAA
Source organism: Prionailurus bengalensis (assembly GCF_016509475.1). Lineage (NCBI taxonomy): Eukaryota > Metazoa > Chordata > Mammalia > Carnivora > Felidae > Prionailurus > Prionailurus bengalensis. The sequence goes on along the minus strand of NC_057343.1, from coordinate 154,892,912 downwards.
TACTTGAGGCAGGGGGCACTTAGCATCTTCAGAGAATACTGAGGTGGTCTGCATGGTCAAAGCAGATGAAAAAGCACAGAGGGAGAAGACAAAGAGGACAAAGTTGTGCTGGAAAGAAACAGAGGACCATACAGGCTGTGATTTAAGACTTTGGGTTTTATTGTGAGTCTTTTAGAGGGCTATCTGAGGACTTTAAGAAGTACAATGGTTTAAGAAATAATAAGCACACACAGACAGATGTCTTCCTACTTTACAGACAATGTTCCAACCATGATAGAGGATATGGAAATATGAAAAATGAATATTAAGAAAAGTGACAAAATTAAATATTTTATTTCTATAAGTCAGTGCTTCTCAGTCCCAATGTGTTGAGATGAGAAAACCTTCTCATAAAGAGGAAAGTGATGACTTTGATCAGATCACCCCTAGGGTGCATCTGTGTATAGTCTTTCTTTTTTTTTCTCAGGCTGCACACACTCCCTGGGCCATTTTTTATCCTCCTTATCTCATTTATCCTCTATGTATTGATAACTTCCAAATCAATAATCTCAAGTCATCCTGTCTTCTTCAGTTTCAGATCCACATATCAAAGCTTCCTACTGCCCTTCTTCTTGAATATCCTATTCAAAAGCTTTTGGAACATCATATGTTCAAACTAAACTCTTCACCTTCTCTGACAAACTCTTCCCTCTTAAATTCCTCTAAAGTATCATCATTCACTTATCCAAAGTCATAGGCCTGACGCTGCTTATTCTTTTATTAAAGAATATTTATTAAAACCTCACTATTGATCTGAACAATATTCAGCCTAGAGGAAATGTGTGAAAAACAAATACAAAGTCAACACATGAATCTTTGAGTCTACTGGGGTATATGGTCAAGAAACAAATACACAAATGACTACATATACAAGAGAAGCACAGGGTAATAAAATATTATATCATGTGGACTGAGAAGTTGGGGATGATCTTCCAGGGTAATTTCCATTGAATATGAAACATGTAGTGTTAAATAAGTGTTAAAATCAGCGAGAATTGGGTAATGGTGGAGGAGAGAGAAAGAGAGAGGCAAAGACTGGAAGGTGGATTTAGAGAGGAAGAAAGAAAATGTACTGTAGATTTTAGGCAAAAAGAGCCACTCACCTAAATGTTCCAGGAAAACCGATAATGAAAACAAAAGAGAGTTCAGGATAGAGCCCTAAAACACTAGTTATTGGAGATTGGTTAAAAAAAGAAGAAGTAGGATGTTCTTCAGTCTCCAAGTATTTTTTACCTTTCAAATTTTTTCTTGTGGTTGATTTCGAGTTTCATAGCATTGTGGTCTGAAAATATGCACGGTATGATCTCGATCTTTTTGTACTTGCTGAGGGCTGATTTGTGTCCCAGTATGTGGTCTATTCTGGAGAATATTCCATATGCACTGGAGAAGAATATATATTCTGCTGCTTTGGGATGAAATATTCTGAATATATCAGTTAACTCTATCTGGTTCAGTGTGTCATTCAAAGCCATTGTTTCCATGTTGATTTTTTGATTAGATGATCTGTCCATTGCTGTGAATGGGATGTTGAAGTCTCCTACTATTATGTTATTACTATCGACGAGTTTCTTTATTTTTGTGATTAATTGATTTATATATTTGGGTGCTCCCACATTTGGCGCATAAATGTTTACAATTGTTAGGTCTTCTTGGTTGATAGACCCCTTGATTATGATATAATGCCCTTCTGCATCTCTTGATACAGTCTTTATTTTAAAGTCTAGATTGTCTGATATAAGTATGCCTACTCTGACTTTCGTTTGTTGACCATTAGCATGATAGATGGTTCTCCACCCACTTACTTTCAATCTTAAGGTGTCTTTAGGTCTAAAGTGGGTCTCTTGTAAACAGCATATAGATGGATTTTGTATTCTTTTTTTTTTTTACTATATGAAATTTATTGTCAAATTGGTTTCCATACAACACCCAGTGCTCATCCCAAAAGGTGCCCTCCTCAATACCCATTACCCACCCTCCCCTCCCTCCCACCCCCCATCAACCCTCAGTTTGTTCTGTTTTTAAGAATCTCGTATGCTTTGGCTCTCTCCCACTCGAAACTCTTTTTTTTCCCTTCCCCTCCCCCATGGGTTTCTGTTAAGTTTCTCAGGATCCACATAAGAGTGAAAACATATGGTATCTGTCTTTCTCTGTATGACTTATTTCACTTAGCATCACACTCTCCAGTTCCATCCACGTTGCTACAAAAGGCCATATTTCATTCTTTCTCATTGCCACGTAGTACTCCATTGTGTATATAAACCACAATTTCTTTATCCATTTGTCCGTTGATGGACATTTAGGCTCTTTCCATAATTTGGCTATAGTTGAGAGTGCTTCTATAAACATTGGGGTACAAGTGCCCCTATGCAACAGTACTCCTGTATCCCTTGGGTAAATTCCTAGCAGTGCTACTGCTGGGTCACAGGGTAGGTCTATTTTTAATTTTTTGAGGAACCTCCACGCTATTTTCCAGAGTGGCTGCACCAATTTGCATTCCCACCAACAGTGCAAGAGGGTTCCCATTTCTCCACATCCTCTCCAGCATCTATAGTCTCCTGATTTGTTCATTTTGGCCACTCTGACTGGCCTGAGGTGATATCTGAGTGTGGTTTTGATTTGTATTTCCCTGATGAGGAGCGACGTGGAGCATCTTTTCATGTGCCTGTTGGCCATCCGGATGTCTTCTTTAGAGAAGTGTCTATTCATGTTTTCTGCCCATTTCTTCACTGGATTATTTGTTTTTTGGGTGTGGAGTTTGGTGAGCTCTTTATAGATTTTGGATACTAGCCCTTTGTCCGATATGTCATTTGCAAATATCTTTTCCCATTCCGTTGGTTGCCTTTTAGTTTTGTTGGTTGTTTCCTTTGCTGTGCAGAAGGTTTTTATCTTCATGAGGTCCCAGTAGTTCCTTTTTGCTTTTAATTCCCTTGCTTTTGGGGATGTGTCTAGTAAGAGATTGCCACGGCTGAGGTCAAAGAGGTCTTTTCCTGCTTTCTCCTCTAGGGTTTTGATGGTTTCCTGTCTCACATTCAGGTCCTTTATCCATTTTGAGTTTATTTTTGTGAATGGTGTGAGAAAGTGGTCTAGTTTCAACCTTCTGCATGTTGCTGTCCAGTTCTCCCAGCACCATTTCTTAAAGAGACTGTCTTTTTTCCATTGAATGTTCTTTCCTGCTTTGTCAAAGATTAGTTGGCCATACATTTGTGGGTCTAGTTCTGGGGTTTCTATTCTGTTCCATTGGTCTATGTGTCTGTTTTTGTGCCAATACCATGCTGTCTTGATGATGACAGCTTTGTAGTAGAGGCTAAAGTCTGGGATTGTGATGCCTCCTGCTTTGGTCTTCTTCTTCAAAATTCCTTTGGCTATTCGGGGCCTTTTGTGGTTCCATATGAATTTTAGGATTGCTTGTTCTAGTTTCTTTTTTTTTTTTCAACGTTTATTTATTTTTGGGACAGAGAGAGACAGAGCATGAACGGGGGAGGGGCAGAGAGAGAGGGAGACACAGAATCGGAAACAGGCTCCAGGCTCCGAGCCATCAGCCCAGAGCCCGACGCGGGGCTCGAACTCATGGACCGCGAGATCGTGACCTGGCTGAAGTCGGATGCTTAACCAACTGCGCCACCCAGGCGCCCCTTCTTGTTCTAGTTTCGAGAAGAATGCTGGTGCAATTTTGATTGGGATTGCATTGAATGTGTACATAGCTTTGGGTAGTATTGACATTTTGACAATATTTATTCTTCCAATCCATGAGCATGGAATGTTTTTCCATTTCTTTATATTTTCTTCAATTTCCTTCATAAGCTTTCTATAGTTTTAAGCATACAGGTCTTTTACATCTTTGGTTAGATTTATCCCTAGGTATTTTATGCTTCTTGGTGCAATTGTGAATGGGATCAGTTTCTTTATTTGTCTTTCTGTTGCTTCATTGTTAGTGTATAAGAATGCAACTGATTTCTGTACATTGATTTTGTATCCTGCAACTTTGCTGAATTCCTGTATCAGTTCTAGCAGACTTCTGGTGGAGTCTATCGGATTTTCCATGTATAATTTCATGTCATCTGCAAAAAGTGAAAGCTTGACTTCATCTTTGCCAATTTTGATGCCTTTGATTTCCTTTTGTTGTCTGATTGCTGATGCTAGAACTTACAACGCTATGTTAAACAACAGCAGTGAGAGTGGGCATCCCTGTCGTGTTCCTGATCTCAGGGGGAAAGCTCTCAGTTTTTCCCCATTGAGGATGATGTTAGCTGTGGGCTTTTCATAAATGGCTTTTATGATATTTAAGTACGTTCCTTTTATCCCGACTTTCTCGAGGGTTTTTATTAAGAAACGATGTTGAATTTTGTCGAAGGCCTTTTCTGCATCGATTGACAGGATCATATGGTTCTTCTCTCTTTTTTTGTTAATGTGATGTATCACGTTGATTGATTTGCGAATGTTGAACCAGCCCTGCATCCCAGGAATGAATCCCACTTGATCATGGTGAATAATTCTTTTTATATGCCATTGAATTCGATTTGCTAGTAACTTATTGAGAATTTTTGCATCCATATTCATCAGGGATATTGGCCTGTAGTTCTCTTTTTTTACTGGGTCTCTGTCTGGTTTAGGAATCAAAGTAATACTGGCTTCATAGAATGAGTCTGGAAGTTTTCCTTCCCTTTCTATTTCTTGGAATAGCTTGAGAAGGATAGGTATTATCTCTGCTTTAAACGTCTGGTAGAACTCCCCTGGAAAGCCATCTGGTCCTGGTCTCTTATTTGTTGGGAGATTTTTGATAACTGATTCAATTTCTTCCCTGGTTATGGGTCTGTTCAAGCTTTCTATTTCCTCCTGATTGAGTTTTGGAAGCGTGTGGGTGTTTAGGAATTTGTCCATTACTTCCAGGTTGCCCAGTTTGTTGGCATATAATTTTTCATAGTATTCCCTGATAATTGTTTGTATCTCTGAGGGATTGGTTGTAATAATTCCATTTTCATTCATGATTTTATCTATTTGGGTCATCTCCCTTTTCCTTTTGAGAAGCGTGGCTAGAGGTTTATCAATTTTGTCTATTTTTTCAATACACCAACTCTTGGTTTCGTTGATCTGTTCTACAGTTTTGTTAGATTCTATATTGTTTTATTGTTTATTTCTGCTCTGATCTTTATTATTTCTCTTCTTCTGCTGGGTTTAGGCTACCTTTGCTGTTCTGCTTCTAGTTCCTTTAGGTGTGCTGTTAGATTTTGTATTTGGGATTTTTCTTGTTTCTTGAGATAGGCCTGGATTGCAATGTATTTTCCTCTCAGGACTGCCTTCGCTGCGTCCCAAAGTGTTTGGATTGTTGTATTTTCATTTTCGTTTGTTTCCATATATTTTTTAATTTCTTCTCTTATTGCTTGGTTGACCGATTCATTCTTTAGTAGGGTGTTCTTTAACCTCCATGCTTTTGGAGGTTTTCCAGACTTTTTCCTGTGGTTTCCAGACTTTTTCCTGTGGTCCAAGCTTCATAGCATTGTGATCTGAAAGTATGCATGGTATGATTTCAATCTTGTATAATTATGAAGGGCTCTTTTGTGACCCAGAATGTGATCTGTCTTGGAGAATGTTCCATGTGTACTCGAGAAGAAAGTATATTCTGTTGCTTTGGGATGCAGAGTTCTAAATATATCTGTCAAGTCCATCTCATCCAATGTCTCATTCAGGGCCCTTGTTTCTTTATTGACCGTGTGTCTAGATGATCTATCCATTTCTGTAAGTGGAGTGTTAAAGTCCCCTGCAATTACCACATTCTTATCAAAAGGTTGCTTGTGTTTGTAATTGTTTTATATATTTGGGGGCTCCCATATTCAGCGCATAGACATTTATAATTGTTAGCTCTTCCTGATGGATAGACCCTGTAACTATTATATAATTCCCTTCTTCATCCCTTGTTACAGCCTTTAATTTAAAGTCTAGTTTCTCTGATATAAGTATGGCTACTCCAGCTTTCTTTTGACTTCCAGTGGCATGATAAATAGTTCTCCATCCCCTCACTCTCAATCTGAAGGTGTCCTCAGGTCTAAAATGAGTCTCTTGTAGACAGCAAATAGATGGGTCTTGTTTTTTTTATCCATTCTGATACCCTATGTCTTTTGGTTGGTGCATTTAGTCCATTTACATTCACTGTTCTTATAGAAAGATATGGGTTTAGAGTCATTGTGATGTCTGTAGGTTTCATGCTTGTAGCGATGTCTCTGGTACTTTGTCTCACAGGGTCCCCCTTAGGATCTCTTGTAGGGCTGGTTTAGTGGTGACAAATTCCTTCAGTTTTTGTTTGTTTGGGAAGACCTTTATCTCTCCTTCTATTCTAAATGACAGACTTGCTGGATAAAGGATTCTCAGCTGCATATTTTTTTCTGTTCATCACATTGAAGATCTCCTGCCATTCCTTTCTGGCCTGCCAAGTTTCAGTAGAGAGACAGGTCACGAGTCTCATAGGTCTCCCTTTATACGTTAGGGCATGTTTATCCCTAGCTGCTTTCAGAATTTTCTCTTTATCCTTGTATTTTGACTATGATATGTCGTGCAGAAGATCGATTCAAGTTACGTCTGAAGGGAGTTCTCTGTGCCTCTTGGATTTCAATGCCTTTTTCCTTCCCCAGATCAGGGAAGTTCTCAGCTATGATTTCTTCAAGTACACCTTCAGCACCTTTCCCTCTCTCTTCCTCCTCTGGGATACCAATTACACGTAGATTATTTCTCTTTAGTGCATCACTTAGTTCTCTAATTTTCCCCTCATACTCCTGGATTTTTTTTATCTCTCTTTTTCTTAGCTTCCTCTTTTTCCATAATTTTATCTTCTAGTTCACCTATTCTCTCCTCTGCCTCTTCCATCCGAGCTGTTGTCATTTCTATTTTATTTTGCAGCTCGTTTATAGCATTTTTTAGCTCCTCCTGACTGTTCCTTAGTCCCTTGATCTCTGTAGCAATAGATTCTCTGCTGTCCTCTATACTGTTTTCAAGCCCAGCAATTAATTTTATGACTATTAATCTGAATTCACTTTCTGTTATATTGTTTAAATCCTTTTTGATCAGTTCGTTAGCTGTTGTTACTTCCTGGAGATTCTTTTCAGGGGAATTCTTCCATTTCGTCATTTTGGAAAGAACTGCAGGGCACTTCCCCTGTGCTGCCTTGAATAACTTGCATTGGTGGGCGGGGCCGCAGTCAGACCTGATGCCTGCTCCCAGCCCACTGCTGGGGCCATAGTCAGACTGGTGTGTACCTTCTCTTCCCCTTTCCTAGGGGTGGGATTTACTGTGGGGTGGCGTGGCCCATCTGGGCTACTTGCACACTGCCAGGCTTGTGGTGCTGGGGATCTGGTGTATTAGCCAGGGTGGATCGGCAAGGTGCACAGGGGCAGGAGGGGCAGGGTCACCTCGCTTATCCTTCAGTAATCCACTTTGGGAGGGGACCTGCGGCACCAGAAGGGAGTCAGACCCGCTGCTGGAGGGATGGTTCCACAGAAGTGCAGCATTGGGTGTTTGCAGGGTGCAAGCAATTTCCCTGGCAGGAACTGGTTCCCTTTGGGATTTTAGCTGGGGGATGTGCAAGGGAGATGGCGCTGGCAAGCGCCTTTGTTCCCCACCAAGCTCAGCTCTATCATCCGGGGCTCAACAACTCTCCCTCCCGTTGTCCTCCAGCCCTCCCACACTCTGAGCAGAGCTGTTAACTTATAACCTTCCAGATGTTAAGTCCCACTGCTGTCCGAAGACACTCCGTCCGGCCCCTCCACTTTTGCAAGCCAGACTCGGGGTCTCTGCTTGGCCTGCAGGCCTCCCCTCCACCCCGGCTCCCTCCCGCCAGTCCATGTAGCACGCACCGCCTTGCCGCCCTTCCTACCCTCTTCCATGGGCCTCTCGTCTGCGCTTGGCTCCAGAGAATCCATTCTGCTAGTCTTCTGGCGGTTTGCTGGGTTATTTAGGCAGGTGTAGGTGGAATCTAAGTGATCAGCAGGACGAGGTGACCCAGCGTCTTCCTACGCCTCCATCTTCGGATTTTGTTTTCTTATCCATTCTGTTACCCTATGTCTTTTGATTGGAGCATTGAGTCCACTGACGTTTAGAGTGAGTACTGAAAGATACGAATTTATTGCCAAAGCAGGAAAGACTATCCAATGGAATAAAGACAGTCTCTTCAGCAAGTGGTGCTAGGAAAACTGGACAGCGACATGTAGAAGAATGAACCTGGACAACTTTCTTACACCATACACAAAAATGAACTCAAAATGGATGCAAGACCTCAATGTAAGACAGGAAGCCATCAAAATCCTTGAGGAGAAAGCAGGCAAAAACCTCTTTGATCTTACCTGCAGCAACTTCTTACTCAACACGTCTCCAGAGGCAAGGGAAACAAAAGCAAAAAAGAATTACTGGGACTTCATCAAAATAGAAAGCTTCTGCACAGTAAAGGAAACAATCAGCAAAACTAAAAGGCAGCCAACAGAATGGGAGAAGATATTTGCAAGTGACATATCAGACAAAGGGTTAGTATCCAAAATCTATAAAGAACTTCTCAAACTCAACACCCAAAAAACAAATAATCCAGTGAAGAAATGGGCAAAAGACATGAATAGACACTTCTCCAAAGAAGACATCCAGATGGCCAACTGACACATGAATAAATGCTCAACATCACTCATCATCAGGGAAATACAAATGGAAACCACAATGAGATACCACCTGACACCTGTCAGAATGGCTAACATTAACAACTCAGGCAACAACAGATGTTGGTGAGGATGCAGAGAAAAAGGATCTCTTTTTCACTGCTGGTGGCAATGCAAGCTGGTGCAGCCACTCTGGAAAACATTACGGAGGTTCCTCAAAAAACTAAAAATAGAACTACCCTACAACCCAGCAATTGCACTACTAGGTATTTATCCAAGGGATACAGGTGTGCCATTACGAAGGGACAAGTGCACCCCAATGTCATAGCAGCACGGTCAACAATAGACAAAGCATGGGAAGAGCCCAATGTCCATTGATGGATGGATGGATAAAGAAGATGTGGTATATATATATATATATATATATATATATACACAATGGAGTATTACTCAGTAATCAAAAAAGAATGAAATTTGTCATTTGCAACTACGTGGATAGAACTGGAGGGAATTATGCTAAGTGAAATTAGTCAGTCAGAGAAAAACAAATATCATGACTTCACTCATGAGGACTTTAAGATACCAAACAGATGAACACAAGGGAAGGGAAGCAAAAATATATAAAAACAGGGAGGGGGACAAAACAGAAGAGACTCATAAATATTGAGAACAAACTGAGGGTTACTGGAGGTGGTGTGGGAGGGGGGATTGGCTAAATGGGTAAGGGGCACTAAGGAATCTACTCCTGAAATCATTTTTGCACTATATGCTGACTAATTTGGATGTAAATTTAAAAAAATAAAATGAAATTTAAAAAAAATAAAAAGAAGAAGAGTAGAAAACAAACAGGCAGAGACTGAAAAGAAAAGCCAAGGTAGAGAAAAATCAGGGGAATATGATGTAAAAAAGAAAGAAAAAAAAGGAGTTGTTAAGGGCATTGCAGAAATCTAAAAATCAAGTAAAATAAAGACGGAAAATTATCCATTGGATTTGTTAACATGGAAATCAGTTAAGACTTTGAAAAGAGCAATTGTATGGTAGAAGCAACCAGAAATGAATCCTTTGGAGAGTGACTAGTACTCCTAGAATTCTATGTAATAAGGTTAAGAAATTAAATAGAAATTGTCAAATATCTTAAAGAGATTATTCACACTGTAGGAAACTTAATTGCTTAACAAAGCATAGGAAAAGATACCCAATCTTTTTAGTAATCAAAGACATTCATTAAATTACTTCTTCATAAACCAGCACACCACCTTAGCAAAAATATTACATTTTGACAACATTGAGCATGGACAATATTTGATGAACACACAATATACAATACTATAAAACCATGAGCAAACTTATATGCTACTGGTTTTGATTCACACTTTGGAAACAATTTACCTTTACCTAGAAAAGTTAAAAATACCCATGTTCTGTGACCCAAAAATGTCCTAGAGGAATTTGTACACATGGACACCATGTGCACATTCACTAGAATATGCATATACACAGGACTATTTTTTGAGTACAAAATCTGGATAAACGTCTGTCAACAATAAAATAAATATATTGTGCTATAAGAATATAATTAACTACTATACATTTGTAAATGTTTATTTTTGACAGTGAGAGGCAAAGTGTGAGCAGGGGAGGGGCAGAAAGAGAAGGAGACATAGATTTGGAATCAGGTTCCAGCCTCTGAGCTGTCAGCACAGAGCACGATGTGGGGCCCAGAACCACAAACCATGAGATCAAGACCTAAGCCGAACTTGGACGCTCAACTGACTGAGCCACCCAGGCGCCCCTGCTACACATTTGTAAAAATAAATAAACTATAGCTACACTCATCAATGTAAATAAATCCCTAAAATATAGTTGACTCAAAAAAGTAGAACACAGAAGAATACTACAGTATGATTCAAAGTATAAAATGTTACCAAGTAGGTAAAACTAAGCAACAGTGTTTAGTAATATATGCATAGTGCTAAATCAATACAAAAAAACATGGAAGAGATTTCAATATAGTGCCCACCTTACTACATTATATAAAATATAGCACAAAGAGAGATAAAGGAGAGACATCAGATATTTCAAGTTACTGGTAATGTTCTATTTATTCATAGCTTATTGACACATGAATATTTATTTGTCATTTATTTATTTGAATCCATGGTATATTTTTTCACTATTTTTAAAATTTTTAGGGGCGCCTGGGTGGCGCAGTCGGTTAAGCGTCCGACTTCAGCCATGTCACGATCTCGCAGTCCATGAGTTCGAGCCCCGTGTCAGGCTCTGAGCTGATGGCCCAGAGCCTGGAGCCTGTTTCCGATTCTGTGTCTCCCTCTCTCTCTGCCCCTCCCCCGTTCATGCTCTGTCTCTCTCTGTCCCAAAAATAAATAAACGTTGAAAAAAAAATTTTTTTTTAATTTTTTAAATTTATTTTTTAATATGAAATTTATTGCCAAATTGGTTTCCATACAACACCCAGTGCTCATCCCAAGAGGTGCCCTCCTCAATACCCATCACCCACTCACCCCTCCCTCCCACCCCCCCATCAACCCTCAGTTTATTCTCAGTTTTTAAGAGTCTTTTATGGCTTGGCTCCCTCATTCTCTCTTTTTTCCTTCCCCTCCCCCATGGGTTTCTGTTAAGTTTCTCAAGATCCACATAAGTGTGAAAACATATGGTATCTGTCTTTTCTGTATGACTTATTTCACTTATCACAACACTCTCCAGTTCCATCCACGTTGCTACAAAAGGCCATATTTCATTCTTTCTCATTGCCATGTAGTATTCCCTTGTGTATATAAACCACAATTTCTTTATCCATTTGTCAGTTGATGGACATTTAGGCTCTTTCCATAATTTGGCTATTGTTGAGAGTGCTGCTATAAACATTGGGGTACAAGTGCCCCTATGCAACAGTACTCCTGTATCCCTTGGGTAAATTCCTAGCAGTGCTATTGTTGGGACATAGGGTAGATCTATTTTTAATTTTTTGAGGAACCTCCATGCTATTTTCCAGAGTGGCTGCACCAATTTGCATTCCCACCAACAGTGCAACAGGGTTCCCGTTTCTCCACATCCTCTCCAGCATCTATAGTCTCCTGATTTGTTCATTTTGGCCACTCTGACTGGCCTGAGGTGATATCTGAGTGTGGTTTTGATTTGTATTTCCCTGATGAGGAGCGACGTCGAGCATCTTTTCATGTGCCTGTTGGCCATCCGGATGTCTTCTTTAGAGAAGTGTCTATTCATGTTTTCTGCCCATTTCTTCACTGGATTATTTGTTTTTCGGGTGTGGAGTTTGGTGAGCTCTTTAAAGGTTTTGGATACTAGTCCTTTGTCTGATATGTCACTTGCAACAAATATCTTTTCCCATTCTGTCGATTGCCTTTTAGTTTTGTTGGTTGTTTCCTTTGCTGTGCAGAAGCTTTTTATCTTCAAGAGGTCCCATTAGTTCATTTTTGCTTTTAATTCTCTTGCCTTTGTGTCAAGTAAGAAATTGTTGCGGCTGAGGTCAGAGAGGTTTTTTCCTGCTTTGTCCTCTAGGGTTTTGATGGTTTTAGAGACAGACAGCATGCAAGCAGGGGAGAGGGGCAAGGGAGAGAAAGAGAATCTTAAGCAGGCTCATGCTCAGCACAGAGCCCAACACAGGATCATGACCGGAGCCAAAATCAAGAATCAGATGCTAAATCGACTCAGCCACCCAGGTGCCCCACTACTTTTTAAAAGAATGGTAGGGTAAGAATGTAATAGAGAAAATTTAAGATGATCCTTTAAAGGATCTTGTGAAAGGAGATAGAGAGTAGTAAGAAGAGGATGTGAGATCCAATTTCTATAGGATAAAAAATACTCTTTTAATATTATGGAATAGGATCTACAAGACAGAACAAGATGACAGATCAAGGCAGACAGACTAAGCTGTGAAGCAAGTGGAAGGGAGACATAAATCAAGAGAAATTTGCATATCTTCCCTTTTCTTATTTATTAATTGAGGAACTAAATTACTTTCACACAGACATATGTGATAAAGTACCTAAGGACATAAATCACAATTTTTTTGGAAAGAAAATGTAGACTAAACTCAAATGCTCAGGTCCCTTATGACTTATTTCTTCCTTTCTCCCTTCAAAACTTTTTATTGAAGAACATTTTCAGCATATTCAAGAGTAGACAGAATAAGCATAATGAACTTTCATGTATCCATTGTCCATATTCAAAAAAATGTGGCAATCTTATCTCATCTATACCCCACTCCTTTCTCCCACTCCCATTTATTTTAAAGAGAATCCTGGATATCATATCACTTAATCTTTAAAACTTTCATATATATCTCTAATGAATGACCCTTAAAAAAAAACAACATCCACAATGCTATCCCCACACTATAACAAAAACCCATGATATCATCAAACAGCTATAGTTGACTTCACTTTTACATACTCCAGAAAACTCACAATTTCTACCTCACTAGCTCTAACCTCTGCTCAGTACCATTTAAAAATAATTTAAAGGGCACCTGGAGGGTTCAGTCCATTGAGCAACCCACTCTTGATTTTGACTCAGGTCATGATCCCAGGGTCTTGGGATTGAGCCCCTCATTGGGTTCAGGTTCCAGGCTTTGCACTGAAAGCTGCTTAGTGGAGCCTGCTTAAGTGTTTCTTTCTCTCTCTCTCTCTCTCTCTCTCTGTCTGTCTCTCTCTCTGCCCCTCCCCCACTTGTGCACAGGCGCACACGAGTGTGCTATCTCTCAAATACAAAGATTTTTTAATAGAAAATAAAAATAAGTTAAAATGACCTAAATAGATCTGCTGAATTCTTAACTTGCATCATCCTTGACCATCAACTTCAAGCCACCAAAGCTGTAGATCTTCTCAAATACATGCCACTTTCTCTAAGTTCACCTTTTTTTAAATGGAAGTATACGTTCTAATCCTTCCACTTGTGTTCAGAGTCACAAGTTACTGAAGTTAACTTATTTTCCGAGTAATCTGTAGTTCTGGACCCACTTATTAATTAGAATTTTATCACAACAATACAGCAACGTTTCACAGGAAGGGTTAAAGGAAAGTTGTACAGAAAGATAGATTAAAAAAATATTCAAGTATTTATAAAAAATTCATAGCAGCGATGAAATTTTGAGTTTTCATTGTGCTCCTGGTGCAGAAAAAGAACTCAGTGCATGCACAGAGAAGCATGTCAAAATGGTTCAGTTTGTTCCCAGGGCTCTGGTACCAGCTGACTTCGATTAAATAGCAGTGAGGTGGAAAAGCATTCTGGGTATTGGTATGCAAATGAATTCACCAAGCATTTCTTCCTATGGCTTTGGAATTCCCATAGCCACAACTACAACAAAATTTATATTTAAAATTGTATTTCAAGCAAGTAAATAAAAGGTTAAAACTGTCCTTTCCATGGGCCAGATATAATCCTAATGAAGCTAAAATTTTTTCGTAAGAATAATAAAAGTAATTTCTAAAATATAAGATTATTTTTAAGTGTTTTCAAAGATATAGGGGAATATATGAACATGGCATAATCTTTCATCTATAAACTCAGCCTGAAAAACAAAATATAAAACATTTTTCCTTAGGCATTTTTAAGAAAGGTCATAATTGGCATGTGTACAAAGCAATTAAGGATCAATGATTGTTTGAGTATCAAGAAAACATTGTTCTTAGCCTCTAAAACATCAGTTTGGTTTTTGAAATAAATACAGCACTTCGAAGCAATAACTAATTTGAAAGAAAGAAAGAAAGAAAGAAAGAGAAAGAGAGAGAGAAAGAAAAGAAAGAAAAAACATTCTTTCTCCAGTAGAGAAATTCACACGGAGAATTTTAAAATATTTGACACCCCTGGCAGTCAATTCCCCTTACCATAAAGAGAATGAATTATAATAAAGGCATCTCTGGCTCAGAGAAAATATTACAGTGGCAGCGCTTTCATAATGGGATACAATGTCTTGATTTTTCTTAGTATTTAACTCCACCCCTCTTCACACTCTCCCCACTGCCTTAAATAAAGTAGTTTTAGGTTCTAAAAATTATGAACTGAAATGCAAAGTGCATAATGCAAGCCATTCTTTTTCTGTGTAAGCCAAGATCACTTTGCAGCATACCCCTGCAGGGGACCTAACAGGGAATTTCCAAAAACATTAATGTATTCCGAAGAAATGTCAAAATAAAGAAAGCCTGTAAACATTGTCTGTGGGAAGCTTTTCTGTGCCCTTCCCAAATGTAAAAGGAACACTCCTTTTCCCACAGAACTAGGATCTATTTCTGCCATCTAGTGACAATAAGGCCAATGGGTGTTTAGAAAAGAAAAACATTTTCTAAGTAGGCTCACCAAATCAATCCAAAGCAACCAGTATTTTACACATATACACAGGCACATGTGTACACACACACGCGTGCGCACACACACACACACACACACACAGGCCCCTGTAAAAAGGAGTCTTTAATGGGTACCTAGAGTATAAGCAGTATCCAGGTGTTCCTGGATGATCTCTGAAATAAGAAAATAAGGTAATAGTACCTCTAGGAGTGCTTTTAAAATTGTCAGACCACTCTTACCCGTGTCATATTCACAAGAGTCCACGAGGGAGTTCGATAACTTGTTGGGAGTATGGGTTCTTGAGTCGAACTGTTTAAATTCAAAGCTTACTTGCTCCCACCTTTGAAATCTTGCTAGATCCATCCAAGTATAGGATTCAGCTCTCCTGGTACCTAGGTGACTTCTGTCTACCTAGGTAGCTACGTCACGGTGAAGATTATAGTATGAATGATAACTTACTCTTTTGGGGACTTTAGTTCCCTAGCCAACCCATTGAACTTGAGCTTGAAGGCTTAGGGAAAAAGAAAATAGAAGCAGTAAGTACTTGTTCATTTTTCTTCTGTATTGTTCATTTCTCTCCTCAATTTTATCTGGTAAATAAAGTAAAACCTTTATAGTTAGCTCAAACTATTCTTTTCCACATCAGAGAGGATGGAAAGATACAGAAAAGCGAAGAATGGCCTTTTCTAGGAATATGTTGCATCCACAGACTCTAGAGAAAGCTAAATTTTGGGCATAGACACAAACTGGTGGGGGAAGGAGGGCCTGTGGAACACTTTCTCCTTCTCTCTGCTTCTCATATTTACATATCCCTGCTTCTAAGACCTGATTTTTATCCTACATCTGTGACTGTTCATTATCATACTCTTTACTGGTTTTCTCTTTTCTCCCCAACCCTGGCATTCTGGCATCCCCAAAATTCATTCTTTGGACCTTTTTTCTTTCCTCTCTATTCTCATACCTACAACAATCTTATCTAGCTTCATGGCTTTAAATACTATATATTTATATGCTAATGACTCATAAATTTCTTTCTGTAGCCTAGATAATTTCCCTGAACTCTTAGATTTATATATCCAAATATTCCATCAGGGTCCCCATCTGAAAAAATTTACTTGTATCTCAAAATTAATATGTTCAAAACTGAGTTCCTAGATCATGCCCCTGAAATGTATACCCATCACTCACCTTTTAAAATGGCAACTCCATCCCTCCAGTTGTTCATACTATTTAGGTTGTTTGCAATGACATGATTTGAGCCTCTGGATGTAGCTGGGCCTGAAACTGCCACTGGGCTTCCTGATTACAGCAGCCAGTAACTTCTTGTCATTTGTCACTAAAATTAGTCTTGACTACTGTCCCTCCACATGCTTAGCCAACATCTCTTAATCATTTTAATTGCAGACTGGAAGTTTTATCCTATGGAAAACCTTTTCCAATCTTGGGACACTGGTTCAGGCACCTTCTTGTGACGTCAGAGATCAAATAATTTATATAACACTGTGTTGTAATGCAGATTTGTTAAACTACTTATATTAAACCACAAAATCTGAGGGCAGAGATTGCAATCTGTGTTCACAGTGAGCTGTCTTTTGCAAAGTGTGTATTACATATTCAATAAATATTCATTGAATTCTTGAATCATATAAATTCTATACCAAAGTAAACTTTCTTACCTATGTATTAAGTTAAATGTCCTAGACCACAAATTTTTTTAAAAATCCCTCAAATGTCTTGAACAATAAAAAAATTATTATCTTATATAACAAGATGTCTCTAACAGTAGATTCCAGGATCAGGTTTCATTATGTCATGAAAGACTTAAGTTGGTCATATTTGTCCTCAAAATGATACCCTCAAGATCACAAGGTGACTGCAGTAGCTCCAGGCATTATGTGCAAATATGACAACATTTAGAGGAAGAAAGATACTATGTCTTTCTCAAGTCTCTCTTTATAACTGAGAGAGGAAGGGAAACTTTGCCAGCAGTGTCTCCTGGACTCTCTGTCTTATATCAATGGCCACAATTGGCCATTCCTAAACCAATCTCTGGTAAGAGAGAATGGAAACACTTTCATTGTCCTGGAGTAATCATTCAAAGTAGACTATTTATCAACCATCATATCACAACTTTGTAAGTTTGAATTGCTCCAACCTGTCTAAATGAGTCATAGTAAACTACCTTTCTTAAATATGTAACTAAAAATTAAATTACTGAGCACATTTATTCCAACTCTCAACGGCTTCCATGGATTTATTTAAATAAGCAGCTCAATTTATTAATGTGGCAGTTCTTCTATTCCTATTGTTCCCTTGCCTGGTATGTGAATGAATGATGTATATAAACCACTCTAATTTTTAGCAAGTATAACCAATAGTGTTTTTCTGGCATGTGTTTCTACCTACAAAATTTCTTGTGTGGGAATTTCATGCCTGCATGAGTGCATGTGACAATTCCCCTATTTTTTCAGAACCCTCTTGGTAGTTGATGTCTCAGAATAAAAGTAGAGAGTTTGAAGACAGGGCAATGATACTTTGCGTACCTTGTAAACTAACACCTGTGAGTGTTAGGTGATGGTGAGAAAGGGGCTCAAACTAGAAGAGGATTATAATATATTTAAATAGGTTGAAAACAAAATAGAAAATTAAGTAGGGCTCAGTCAATATGTATAGGTTAGAGTTAGGTCAGAGAAATCCTTAGGATTTCTCCCATCATGGAATAGATGTCATACAAACACCTAAGAATCCAAAGGATTTACAAACTCTCTACCAACATTACTCCAGGATCTCAAAGTGCATAGCTTAACAAATTTGGGGGACTGGAAGTTCCTAGCATCAATAACAACTTCCTTCCTTTTATCTTAATTCTTTCTCTCTACTTCCTCAGTCCACTTAGAATATTTTCACAAGGTTCTAGCAAGTAGGTGGCTAACAGTCTTGAACACAGACTGTATAAAGCAATGTGTTACACACTATTGCATTTAATTCACAGAACCACGTGATACAAGTATGCATACTTTCAATTTACTGATAGAAACTGTAGCCCAGAGAAGTGGAGTAGTTTGGTACAGTATTACCAAGTAAGATATGAACCTAGATCAATCTTATGGCCAAGTCAATTGGGTAAAAGTTTAAATTCTATAGAAGTGAAAATTTCTTGCATCTCACAGAGAATTTAAAAATGTTGTGTCTCCTGCTGGCAAAATTTCTGACTAGTACATAAAATCAAAGTATTACATAAACAACTGATGTTTGCACAGTGACTGGTATCAGCCAGGTACAATAGTTTATGCTGTGGTAATAAACAACAACAGAAAGTTTATTACTTGTTCCCTTGGAAATAATGCATAGTATTTGGTTCACATGTCATTGTCCAGAGTAAGTCATATCCCATGTCTTCCTTTAAAAGCTTAGGAAATTGTAGTCTTCTTGAATGTCCAGAAAAAAGCAGGGACTCAGAGGTGTTGATGATCATTAGTGATACCTATGAAATAATCACTTGGACATTTGCATTCTTCCTTTATTTGGAGGTGGATTCATAGCGGGGAGGAGCAACCTCTGTCTAGTCACATGGTGAAGCAGGAATGTACTACTTGGCTATCTTTGCATAGCTAATTCCACCTTCCTTCATCACATATTATATTTGTGGGTGCTGCATATAAATAAAGTCTGAAATGGGTCTTTGTACATATATACCCAAAAGAAATCTGGCATTCAAAAGCCAAAAGTAGAAACCCCTAGAAAAAGGAGAAATGCTTAGACCAGAAGAAAATAATTTGAATTATAATAAAAGAACCTACTAAATAATAGAGGCAGATATATTTATTTATTTATCTGTATTCCTCATTTTTTGTCAAAAAAAAAACTTTATATGCTTTATCATTTCCAAAATTATAAAAGAAATGTGTACTTGCTGTATCATACTAAATAATACAGAGGCATTAAAATGTTATTAGCTCACACTCTTTCCCAAGCTATGCTGCCCCTGAGTTAAATGTTAAAATTTTAGTGTGCATTCTTTGAGGTATGACTCTATGTTCATACCAATATAGACAGTTCTCTTTCTTTTAATAGAAACTGGTTCATACAATACGCTTTTTTCTACAACTGCTCTTTTGTATACCATGAGCCATTTTTACATTTACATATCCTGTCAGGAGTATTACTTTAATTCATTTCTATTAAGAGCTGTAAAATATTCTTTATTATAATCGCATCTTAACTTATATAACCATTCACCTATGTTTAGATATTCAGATTAATTCCAGGTTTCTACAACTATAAACAAGGATAAAATAAACCCTGTTGTATATGTGTTCTATGTATTAGCACCTTTATTTGTGTTCAATCAATTCCTAAAAGTGAATAGGCTAAGTCAGAAGATATATGTATATGTTAAAATTTAGGGGCGCCTGGGTGGCGCAGTCGGTTAAGCGTCCGACTTCAGCCAGGTCACGATCTCGTGGTCCGTGAGTTCGAGCCCCGCGTCGGGCTCTGGGCTGATGGCTCAGAGCCTGGAGCCTGTTTCCGATTCTGTGTCTCCCTCTCTCTCTGCCCCTCCCCCATTCATGCTCTGTCTCTCTCTGTCCCAAAAATAAATAAACGTTGAAAAAAAATTAAAAAAAAAATTTAATATATAGTGGCATATTATTTTCTAAATGTTTACTGTGATAAGAGTAACAGTAAGTAAATGATAAGAGTATTATCATTTACATATTATTTTCTAGCTATGACTCTATCTCAGAGGCACAGAGAATGTATAGAGGTACAAATGGGTTTCACTTGCATTATTGTAGAATCTATGGCACCTAAAGATTTGCTTTTAACTTTTGGTTCTCATCACCACATGTAAAAAAAATTATCTTATTAAGTAATGTAAAGAGGAAACAATAGAACAACTGATAAAAGGTAAGGAGCAATTGAATTTAAAGGCATTCTACTTTATTAACCAGAATGTACATCAATTCTCCACTGCTTCTTCCTTCCTTGACCAACAAAATAAATCTCAAAGATCTCGACTTCATGACAAGAGACATTTCCCAAAAGAGGAAATCCATTATTCCTTCATAGGCTGATGCACATCCGAACAAAGGATACCGATGGTGCTGTTTTTAGTTCATCTGTCTACATGAATCCTATTAACTTAGAAGAAGATGAAGTAAGAGATCCTCACCATTTCAGTAGTTTAGTTTGGATAACTTACTCCTCATGTGACCTAAAAGTATATAACAAATAAATAAAACAAATTCTACATTTATAAATTGCCAAAGCATTGCATTTTCTAAACAAACATGTAATTAAATATCAATATAATTTCACTTATTAATTTTTTTAATTTTTTTTTCTGAGAGAGAGAGAGCATGAGTGGGGGAGAGGCAGAGAGAGGGAGACATAGAATCCGAAGCAGGATCCAGGCTCTGAGCTGTTAGCACAGCCTGACACGGGGCTCTAACTCATGAACTGTGAGATCACGACCTGAGCCGAAGTCGAAGGCTTAACTGACTGAGCCACCCTGACGCCCCATAATTTCATTTAACTTATTAAGTTGAACAAGAAGAAAGTCAAAGTCAGCACTGTATCCCAAAGTGGATAGCATGCAAAATATATTGACCAAAAAGTATAGATCTTGCTAACAACATTTAACAGTTCAGGCCAATAAGCATCACCAGAAGAAAGAGGTGGGGTTTTGCCCTTTACTTTTGTGTGTCATCATCACTGATGGCCAGTTCCAACACTTCTTGAGAGCACTATAATAAGGACAGGATGTCGATAAATTTCACCATGTGTGACCAGTAACCTCGGCTCTCTTACACGATCATAGCTTTGTCCTGACCCTAAGTTTATCTTATAATGTTCTCTGGGCTCTGAAGATGTCTGTATGAACAGACAGAATGATTTCAAGTCTGCACCCAAAGTGGAGAAATGATGTAATAATTATATAAAAATCATGCCTTACTAACAAAAATGAAGCAGCAGTGTCGTTTTTATCAGGTAAAGGAACAGCATATTAAACATGGTGAACATTCTGGTTTACATGGTTTGAAACTAAAACACAACATTCTAAAGTTTGATGCTTTTTACATAGCATGATAAGTTAAAATCTAGCCAAATATATTTCCTTAAACATTTTCATGAAGCCACATAATGTATATTCCATTCTAAGTCTTAAAAAAGGTTTCACAGAAACAGGTTCTAACATGAGGCAAAAACGATTCATTAAGGAATAATTCCCAGGAGAATGTTATAAGGGAGTCAAGAAAGCAGGGCATTGAAAGGAGAAGCAGTTAGGCAAGGGTGCGATCTCAGGGAAGGTCTTGCAGAGAGTAGCTTCACACTGATCGTGCCAGAGAATTGTGAGTGGAAGTTCATCTCAAAGTTGTCCTCTCTGCAGGTAAGAAAGCTGAGATTTCAAGAGCCAGTCAATCACTGGTTTGTCTACTCCTAAGAGTAAGTGGCTTCAATAATTAGAGGGCAGACCTCTGAAGAGAAGTTCTTGTACATGCTACCAGATACAAAAGCACACAGAAATGGGGAAATGGTGTACAGAGATTATAAATAGGGTCTGTAGGGTTCTAGGAAAGTTGGCAGTGTTTGTCTATCCCAAATATTATTGGTACCATATAGAAAATGCCCAAACCAAGCACGACCTGCATCATTCAATTCTTTTCAAGCGTACATGGAACATTCTCCAGAATAGATCACATATTGGGTCACAAATCAGCCTTCAACAAGTACAAAAAGATCAAGATCATACCATGCATATTTTCAGATCACAACACTATGAAACTTGAAGACAACCACAAGAAAAATTTTGGAAAGTCCTCAAATACATGGAGGTTAAAGAGCATCCTACTAAAGAATGAATGGGTTAACCAGAAAATTAAAGAGAAATAAAAAATACATGGAAACAAATGAAAAGGAAAATACGACAGTCCAAAATCTTTGGGATGCAGCAGTCCTAAGAGGGAAGTATATTGCAGTTCAGGCCTATCTCAAGAAGCAAGAAAGACCCCAAGCACACAACCTAAATTTACCCCTAAAGGAGCTAGAAAAGAAACAGCAAATAAAACCTAAAGCCAGCAGAATAGTGGAAAAAAATAAATATTGGAGCAAAAATAAATGATATAGAAACAAAAAACAACAACAAGAACAACAACTAAAACAAAACAGTAAAACAGGTCAACAAAACTAAGAGGAGCTGGTTCTTTGAATGAATTAACAAAATTGATAAACCCCTAACCAGACTTATCAAAAAGAGAAAGGACCCAAATAGATACAATCACAAATGAAAGAGGAGAGATCACAACCAACATCACAGAAATACAAATTAATCATAACAAAATAGTACAAAAAATTATATGCCAACAAACTGGGAAGTATGGAAAAAAATGGACAACTTCCCAGAAACTGACAAACTACCAAAACTGAAACATAAAAAAAAAGAAAACTTGGACAGACCCATAACCGGAAAAGAAATTGAATCAATAATCAAACATCTTGCAACAAACAAGAATCCTGCGCCAGATGGTTTCCCAGGGGAATTCTACCAGACATTTAAAGAAGAGTTAATACCTATTCTTCTAAAACTTTTCCAAATTATAGAAATAGAAGTAAAACTTCCAAACTCATTCTACCAGGCACCACCTTGATTCCAAAACCAAAGACCCACTAAAGGGAAGAATTACAGGCCAATATCCCTGATCAACACGGATGCAAAAATTCTCAACAAGATATTAGCAAATCAAATTCAATAGTACATTAAAAGAATTTTCACCGTGATCAAGTAGATTTGTTCCTGGAATGCAGGCCTCGTTCAAAATTCCCAAATCAATCAATGTGATATATCACATTAACAAAGGATAGAAACTATATGATCTTGTCAATAGATGCAGAAAAAGCATTTGACAAAATACAGCATCCATTCTTAATAAAAAAACTCTCAACAAAGCAGGGATACATGGAATATAACTCAACTTATATGGCTTAAAAGTCATATATGAAAGACTCACAGCTAATATCATTCTCACTGGGGGAAAAACTGAGTTTCCTTCTATGCTCAAGAATCCAAATTAGGTCATGCTGTGGTTTCAAACAATCCCCAAATCTCAGTGGCTTAAAATAAGAAGATTGTTTTTGCTCATGATATATGTCAATTGCAGGCCAGCAGAGGGCTCTGATTATTGAACTGACTCAAGGATCCAGGTTCATACAGGACAGAAAATATCTTAAATGTTGTCAGCCATTGTACCAGGGAATACAGTAACTCCAGAAGATCCTATACTGATAAGGAAATATTTTGGTCCAAAAGGGACACACATTACTTGTGCTTAGAATTTGCTGGGCAGAAATAGTTCCATGTCCCCCTTGTCACAACCACAGTGGGGACTGGGGGTGAGATACCTTTATGTTCCTGAAAGGTAAAAAGCTGGCAATATCTGACAAATTATTAACCACCACAATAATCAATGGATTCAATATCTAACCCATCACTTTTAAACAAGGCAAGGCTATAAACAAGTAAAATTTTAAAACTTGAAATCATAAAGTCAAAAAACCTAAAAATGGCTCAAAAAAGACTGAATAATTTCTATATTATAATAAGTTGACTTGAAATCTGTTAACGTAAATCACAGATTGGAAAATAATAGATTGGAAATCATATTTAAATTCATTATGTAATTTTATTTTTTAAGTTTGTTTATTTTTTTGTTTTTAGAGAGAGAAAAAGCACAAGTGGGATAGGGGCAGACAGAGAGGGAGAGAGAGAATTCCAAGCAAGCTCTGCACAGACACAGCACAGGGCCTGACACAGGGCTCAAACTCACAAACCATGAGATCATGACCTAAGGTGAAATCAAGAGTTGGACACTTAACTGACTGAGCCACCTAGGTTCCCCTAAATGCATTGTATAATTTTAGATAATAAAATTAAAAATGTAAATGGTGAAAATAAGAAAAGAATAGAAGAACTAGAAGAAAATGTATATATTGCTCAAGATAAAATCAAAATTCCCAAATCCTGCAGGAAAGGTAGGCCAAGGAGAAGGACAACAGCAGAAAAAAACTTTGCATTTTGCCTGAATGAAAGTTCACCCAAATGTACAATGTGATATTATTAAACATATACATATACATGTATCCTAAAAGATAGAAATATGATACTAAAATTATTTCCAAAATGGCAATATTCTTTTTTGCCTCAATTCTACAGGGATTTTCTGTCCAAGTAGATAAAGAGTGGAGAAAAGAAGGGTAGTTTTCAGAACATATGTAATTATGCCTCTTCATGCTCCAGAAAGGCCTGCCAATAACAGGCCCTTGAAGTAAAATGTTATTGTAAACCAAACTGTGGACAGTTTGGAAATCTATACCTCAACATTAAGTTATATGGTACAAAAGAATTCAAGAACAAATATTAGAGATTGGATTTCCAATGCAATAATTGAAGTAAATGGTAGCATGTTGAATAGAGGAAATGTTTTTTTTAAAGATTACACAGGTTTATTTATTACAGGCCTTTTCACAAGCTTTACCAAGACAATTTTCACCATCAATGACCAATAAATAGATACAACATGAGCCAATTCCCAACCATGTTTTTCCTACTGGTCTTTGTTGCTTAACCATTGGTAAATGTGTTATTTTATTGAAGGGTCACATATAGAGAATAAATGATTTACTAACCAACATGAAACGTGATAGCAAGATTAGGCTATAAAATTTATATTTAGAAACCAAGGGTTTGTCAATCAATCAACTAATTGTCATTAATTGACAAAACTTATTCAGAATCTGCTAGGCTGGGTAATAAAATCTTAAACTTAATACTTCATACCAGTCAAAATATCAATACAGAATAAAAGAAGTATTTAGGGAGTATTATCAAGAATATGCAATCCATTGATTCTAGAATCTAGATCAATGGTTATCAATTTGTTTGAAAGAGGACTAATGTAATAGAAAAAAAAACTCTTCAAATTATCTTTTATCTCCATTTCAAATAAAATATACTGATACTGAGTCTCATGGGAAAAATATATTCTTATATTATTTGAGATAATTCATTAACTCTTCATCTTTTACATTATATAGTATTTTAGAGTTCATTCCTTGGTTCAGCAAATATTTATTAAACACTTTTTATTAGCCAGTATGTCCCTATGCATTAATTCATCTTGTTCTGGAAACATTCCATTGAGGTTAGTATCATTACCCCTCTTTACAAAGGCAAAGGTATTTGTCCATAATAAAACAGTAAGTTAATTTTAGAGCTTGGAAGAGGAAAAGCTTCCATATAAGGCAACAAGTACTAGATGCCCATTAGGGGCCAGGGAATGCACAAAAAGGCCTTGGGGCTATGGAAATGAGTAAGAAGTGGTCCTGCATTCCCCTACCTGGGTCTTCTCTTGGCTGCAGGACTTCCCACTGAAGCTGGTGAGGAATGAGAAATCTTGTACTAGGAGGCAACAATGCCATCAATTTCCAAGAAGGATCAAAGGAATGAGCTGAAGTGTAGTTGTATTATAAAGTGGCTTAAGTTGAAGCTTTCGAGCCCTTTATATTCTTTATGTTGCTCCATACTCCAATAGATATTCTGAAATCTCTCCTTGTACCAACAGGACCACCAAAGGGTAGCATTACTGAATCACATAGTATAGTTACTTCTCTCCCATAAAAAAATGATTTCTATTGCAATCACACCTCAGCAAGATAGCATCTCCTGATATTTAGGGACATTACACAAAACAGACCTGTGAAACCCCTCACACTATGATAAATATGTTTTCAATTTTTCTTTCTTACAATATACATAAAATTTTGTTTCATGATCTTGGTTTCATGAATAGCTAATACGTTTCTTCAAAGTAACTCATTTCCTTTTACCTTAGAGATAATAATCACATTTCCCTTTTCTGATTGGTTTCTAGAAAGCTTAGAGTCAAATTTGTGATCTACCTCTAGCAAGTGTATAGAACTTGAGGGCAAATATTTTTATGTACCAACCTCGCTCCTGGCTGGATTTTACTTTTTTATTCTTATTTTCCCTTTCCCTTGGCTTGATTACACATTTAAAATTCATTTCATCTTGTATGCATGTTTATAAGTTCTGATAAATTATTTTTTGTTACAACTCAGAGTACTGGTAAATAAATACCTAAACACTAAAAACTCTGGAATTCATTTCCAAGGGCAGATATTTCAGAGCCCATAGAACTTATTTTTTGAAAAGGTGGGAAACAGCAATAGCAATACAACCCTTCAATAAGCTCCTAGAAATAAGCTAATTTCCAGCAATGTTGTTGGTAAAACAATAAAGACATAAGTCAGAGTTACAAACAGAGATACAAATTACAGGTACAGACTGAAAAACAGCCCAGTGAGAGTGCATGGGTTCACAAAGACACAAGGTGAGATGCTGATAGAACCAGTTTTCACCCTCCCCTAACCCCATGCTGAGGTACATGACTATTAGTGGTGTATTAAATAAGCACATTGGAAAACTTTACCAGGACAGCATACCCATATTTATATAAAATACCAATAGAAGATAGGAGTCTAATGACTATAGATTTATTTATAAGGTGAGGCCTAACCTGAAAGATCCTCTGAGCATATTTATTCCAAGCATTATGAAATGAAACTAAGACTTCAATAATAAGAGCAATAAATGCAGTTCATGGCTTTGAAGTTAACTCTAAGTTCACGATGGGTCACGTTCACTATATGTATATTCAAGCAGACTATGAATAGTTAAGCCCATTGATTTCCTATTTCTGGAGAATGGGTAGGCTACAACCAGTTACTAAATGGTTGCAGAAATTTCTCCCAGGGTAGCACCATGGAAATAAAGACACCACCAGAGAAGAAGGAGAGTCAGATATGCATATCTTTCCCTGATATTTCTGCTCTAGTATCTAGAGGATTCAGCTATAAATAACTTTTCTCTGAATTTCAGATTTTCACTTGAATGGGAGAAATTAACATTAACACACTAGAAATAATACTGTGTAACTAAACACATGAAGAAATTACCAACTTTGTGATCTGACACATTGGCATGATGTTTAACCAGTGTAAAACATGAGAGAAATAGACATTTCCCTCGGAATGGTTAACATGTCACAAAAATAATTCCCATTTTCATAACTTCTCCATTCATAGTTTTAATAACCCACTTTTGGTAAACAACTATGTCTGGGAATTAACACGGTGTCTAATTCAGGTACTGAGATTTCAGGAGAGTAGCGAAGAGAACTGTCTTCATAACCCTCCCAGAGCAGGACAAGCAGGTCCCTGGGTACCTGTTCAGAGAGTGATGTAGTACCTTTGCTTTGAAATCCAATTTCCTGGTCTGAAATCCTTCTGAAATTTAAGCGCAAGTTACACAATTCCTGAACTTCAATTTAATTACAAATAAAATGTAGACAATTAGAATGCTTAAGAACAGAATTATTGCAAGGATTAAATAAAATATTGTGTAACAAACTGCTACTAAATACACATTTGATAATTCTAAGTAAAAATGCTTTATATATTGTGTTTTTAAGTGAGGAAATTTAACCTTAATACTTTACTTAAGTATTTCTTGCCTATGCCAGCTTTACTGAAATTAAGTGATATAAAGTATACCTAAAGTTAACACAGTTTCTAAAAGAATTTTATCTTGGATCCTTTGTAGTTAGCTTAGATTTAAAATAAGAGGAGATTTAAGATCACGACTTCATCAAACATTTGTAAGCAAACAGAATTATGTTCACAGCTCAATTCTGAAGTTAAGGAGAACACAAAAAAAGATTGATAGCAAATAAATGTCTGACATCTTTTATAACTATTCTTTATTGAAAATTGTATCATTCAATCCATAAAAGGGGCTTTAGAAAACCACTTTCTCAAGTTAAACTTGATCAGATGGGAGGTTTTACTTACATTAATAAATCGAATGAACAGTTTTAATTAAAAACTCATGCTATTTTCAAAATAATGCTGAAGAGTAGATTTCTGATCAATTGTAACTGCCAGATGGGAGATTTTCATAAGCTGTTTTTAATATTTCACTTTCATGAGCACATCACTTAAATATGCTGCCTACCAATCTCAAATACAAATGCTATTCAATCATAGTATTAAAATAATGCAATACCTTAAGTACTTTTCTATAATTTTTGTTTATAGACTTTAAATGTAAGGCATGAAATTCGATAATTGAATTAGCAAAGCTTTTCATCAAATTACTTTAAGTAAATTTCCACAGCAAGCACATTGGCAAGGAATTACGACACACCTGGTCAGTAAGTTACAGTTGTGCCTAGATGATAATTTGAAAAGTGTCACTGATGACTGCAATGAGAAAAAAGAATGTATGTGTGCACGTTCTGTAAAATTTTTATTTATGTTAAGTTTTATGAAATTAAGTAATATTGATATTTATACTTGAATGTGTTGGAGTTTGTATAAAAGACAAGTGGGATAGCATGGCTTATTTGCAACATTTTACATTTGTCTAAACATGACATTTTGCTTTTGCAAAAGGATTCTGACATTTACCATTTTACCTCATTCTCAAAATATTCCAGTGATGTAAGGAAATTATTACTTACCTTGCTTACTAAGCAAAAAAACCGAGAAATATGGAGACGTAGGGGTTTGCTAAAACACAACACTTATTTTAGAACTCAGGTCTGGAGTTTTCCATGACAATGTTCTCTTTTCACGACTTACTCATAGTTAGGCAGAGGTGAAGGGGCTAATCCAACTGGTTCCCCCCAGCTAAATATACAAAGAATTAGAATCCAGACAGGAAAGAATGAGAAGAACTCATTCTTTTCTTTATCTTGAAGTTCTTCATGAAACCATAGCATATAAATATTTTTGCTTTTTTCCTCATCAGGAGAAAAAATAAGCAGCAAGAGCAGTACTTACAGAGCAATCAAAAAAATATCCATAGCAGAGTCTTTATTGATCAACAGCATCTAACACCAGATTAAGAATTAGACACCTTGAGTGCCTGGGTGGCCCAGTCAGGTAAGTGACCAATTAATGTCAGGTCATGATCTCAGAGTTGGTGAGTTGAGCCCCACATCAGGCTGTGCTGTCAGTGTAGGCCCACTTTGGATCCTCTGTACCCTCTCTCTGCCTCCCCCCACCCTTCTCTCTCTCTTTCTTTCTCTCTCTCACAAAAATAAATGAACATTAAAAAAAAAGAATGATTTGTTTTTTATTTCCCTGATGAGGAGCAAAGTTGAACATCTTTTTTCATGTGCCAGTTGGCCATCTGGATGTCTTCTTTAGAGAAGTGTCTATTCATATTTTCTGCCCACTTCTTCACTGGATTATTTGTTTTTCGGGTGTGGGGTTTGGTGAGTTCTTTATAGATTTTTGGATACTAGCCCTTTGTCCGATATGTCCTTTGCAAATATCTTTTCCCATTCCATTGGTTGCCTTCTAGTTTTGTTGATTGTTTCCTTTGCAGTGCAGAAGCTTTTTATCTTCATGAGGTCCCAATAGTTTATATACACAATGGAATACTATGTGGCAATGAGAAAGAATGAAATATGGCCTTTTGTAGCAACATGGATGGAACTGGAGAGTGTTATGCTAAGTGAAATAAGTCATACAGAGAAAGACAGATACCATATGTTTTCACTCTTATGTGGATTCTGAGAAACTTAACAGAAGACCATGGGGGGAGGGGCAGGAAAAAAAAAGTTAGAGAGGGAGGGAGCCAAACCATTAAAGAGTCTTAAAAACTGAGAATAATCTGAAGGTTGATGGGGGGTTGTGAGGGAGGGGTGGGTGGGTGACAGGTATTGAGGAGGGCACCTGTTGGGATGAGCACTGGGTGTTGTATGGGAACCAATTTGACAATAAATTTCATATTTAAAAAAAAGAATGAGACATCTTGCTCATCTGTAGCTCATGACTAGGCTACATTCTCTCTTATTAATTTTAACTTCTTTATTACATGTGTTCTCATTATTTTGAAGACAGTTGTTTCAAATTCTCTTGCCAAATTAAAAAAGACAAGGGCAGTTAGAGGATTTGCAGAATGAGCTATACTAGAAATTTTAGAATTTATCAGTTACAATGACACAAGACTTAAGGGAGATCAGGGTATAATATACAGTCACAATTATGAAAAAAAGTCATTTAGAGATAGGAAAACCTTCAAAAACACAAGCATGTGTCCAGGAGTAGGGATTGAACCTGTAAGATCAGATCAAGAACAAAACAGAGTATGATGTTTTTTCTGCATGTTAATGCCCATAATAAATAAGATATCCCTGAAAGTAACCCCCAGGAAGGCCAGACAGAATAAATGGATGATTTTAAGAAGCACTAACAAGAGTTTAATCCAAAATGAACAAGATCAAACCCCAACTGCCACTTTAATATTTTTAAGGCAAAATATCTTTGCTAGACACTATGCTAATCACTTTCATACATGTTACCTTTTTTTAAATGTTTATTTGGGAGAAATACAGACAGAGAGAGCACATGCATGAATGGGAGAGGGGCAGAGATAGAGGGAAAGAAAGAATCCCAGTGGAGTCCAATGCAAGTCTCGAACTCATGAACCGTGAGATCATGACCTGAGCAGAATCAAGAGTCAGATGCTTAATCGACTGAGCCACCCAGGTGCCCCCATATATGTTATCTTACTTGTAATATTCTCTTTGTAATATGTCATGAGGTACATGATTATATTCCAATGTTACAGAATGAAGAAACTAAGATCCAATTACGTGAAGTATTTTCCCAATTGATAAAAGGTATATGCAGGACAAATCTCAGATTTTTGGAAATCAATGCATTTGCACTGAACTCCTACATATATACCCGCAGTAGGACAGACTTTAATATAAGATGCATCTGAACAATCAACAAACACTATAAAGTGTTTTTTTGACAACATGTATGCTACCAGTGCCAAGCACTATTGTGCCACAGAGCATCAGGAAGGCATCTTGCTGGTTCTCTCCGATGTGGCAGCTGTGGCTTCCTCTCCCCATTTTATTCACATCATAAATAACCCACCTTCGCAAGCACAATAAAAGATGTTCAACGTCACTAACCATCAAGGAAATGAAAGTCAAAACCACAATGAGATATCACCTCACACTTATCAGAATGGCTGTTATCAAAAAGACAAGAAATAACAAGTGTTAGTGAGGATGTAGAGAAGAGCAAACCTTTGTGCACTGTTGGTGGGAATGTAAATTGGTGCAGTCACTATGGGAAACAGATCAGAATTCCTCAAAAAATTAAAAAAGAACTACCATATGATTCAGCAATTCCACTTCTAGGTATTTATCCAAAGAAAACAAAACACCTAATTCAAAAAGACATATGCTCATTCCTATGCTATTTGCAGCATTATTTGCAATGGCCAATATATGGAAATACTCTAAATGTCCATCTATAGATGAATGGAAAAAGAAGATGTGTATACATACAATGTTATATTACTCAGCCATATAATATGAAACTGCCATTTGTGACAACATGGATGGGCCTAGAGAAATAAGTCAGACAGAGAAAAACAATTACTGTATGACTTCACTTAGATGTGGAATCTAAAAAAAAAGGGGAGGGGGGCAGAAAAGACTCAAAGATACAAAGAACAAACTGTAATTGCTGGGCTGGATGGGCAAAACAGGTAAAGAAGGTTAAAAGGTACAATCTTTCTGTTATAAAACAAATAAGATGAAGGGAAGTAATGTACAGCATGGAGAATATAGTCAATAATATTGTAATAACTTTGTATGGTGACAGATGGTAATCAGACTTATTGTAGTGACCATGTCACAATGTATATAAATATTGAATGACTATTTTGTACACCTGAAACGAATACAATATGGCACACCAATTTTTATTATGAACAAACAAACAAATAAATAATTCGCTTTGAGTTTATGACCTTCATTCTGATTCCAAAAGACAATATAGTTACTGTCAGACCAATGACTCCTACTCAGGGCTACAAAAATACCACTTGTTAGACAAGTCTTTGCAAAGCATTCTCACAGTAAATATACTTGTGATTTACATACTTTTTATGGGGAAAACACTTCTGTGACTATTTCAGATAATAGTTTAATCCCAGACTTGGCAATTGTTTCGTGGGCAGTTGTGGTATCAGGATTCTGTTGAAAGAGAATTAAGGAGAACATTATTAATCCGATCAGCACTTTTTCCCAACTGCCCTTGAAGAGCAATGATAGAGGGATAAGAAAGATAACTCCCTCAGTGAAAGTCATTAAGTTGCCTTTTCATTAAGACAAAAGTTAGGAATGAAATAATCAAAGAGTGCACTGACTGAAAAGTCTTAGGCTAAGGTACAGCTTATATAAAATTTACTATATTGCCTTGCAAGGGTTATGAGTCCATGCAAGGAAATGTTGTAGTCTTGTTTGGAAAGCCCAGATTCCATGAGTCTGGAAGGCTGACTCAATAATTATATGAGAAGACTGTCATTTGAACACCCTAGCCAAAGCTGATTTGCTGTGGTATCTAGAGTCTAATACTCAGGTTAATTACTCTTTCCTGAGAAAAATCAGAAATAAGATGTGATGTTGCAGGATCATTTACTTTTAAAAATATGCAAAATTTGATGTGGATGGCTTAAGAGTAGAATCCAATTAAAATTGGTCATGACTACATTATTTGAATAAATTAGAGGTCAAATGTATTCAGTAAAGAATGTTCACCTACAGTAAAAATCTTACATACCATGGTTAAGATGTGACAAAGACTGCTAAGTGTTGACAAAAATCCTTTTTGTTCCCTTCTGGGCACATCAGTGGAGTATATTTCTAAATCTTCCTTGCCGTTAGGTGGGGCCACGTGATGTTTCACAAATAAGGCACAAATCCTCCATACATCCCTCCATGCTCTCATTCTCTTCCCTCACCTTGCAGCCAGACACAGAATTTCCAGTGTGTGTGTGTGTGGGGGGGGGATGTTGAGATCCTGAAGATTCTAGGGATGGCAGAGACACCAGGTGAAAGAACCCTAGATCCCCTCAACTCGTACTCAACTGAGATAGGAGGAGAAAATTAAAATCTTAGGGATTTAAACCACTGTAATTTGGAGTATGTTTGTTCTGCATCTAACAAAAATATTGCATATGAGCATCACTTTTATCACCTGACAATTGTTTAGCTTTCAACACTCCTAAACTCACTATTTCCTCTATCTTATATTTGAGGAAACAAATCTTGTGACTTCTCAGATTCTCCTGACCACCTTTTTCTTTCTTAGTCAGGCCCCATTCATATCACTCATCCATTGTTGGACTTGGATAAAATAACATTCTTTAGTACAAAGGATCTCTCTTCCCGAGCAGCACTGAGGGGTCAGATAAGACAAGTCAGTAGTGTAAAGGTAAAAACTCTCCATGGAATTTGACCACTTAGGTGATTTGAGGTAAAGGAGCTGCAGAGACAAATTTCTCCTTCCCCTCTCCTAGGTTTGATTTATTCTTACCACATTTCCCGAGAAGTTCTACGTACTGCATGAACATACCTGTTAAGCAACCTTCAGTATCTCCTAGTGACTCATGCAATGATGACCTGTGTTGTAAAACAACACACTGAACTACTTTGCAGCTTTCCCCACCCTATTATGTTTTCTTTTACATGTTTGTTTGTTTGTTTGTTTAGAGAGAGAGAGAAAGAGAGAGCAGAAGTGAGGGAGGGGCAGAGAGAGAGGGAAAGAGAGACTCTCAAGCAGGCTCCATGCTCAGTATGGAGCCTGATGTGGGGCTCAAACTCACAACTGTGAGATCACAACCTGAGCTGATATCAAAAGTCAGATATTTACCTGGATGAGCCTCCCAGACACCCTTGCCCCACTTGTGTTTTTCCTTCTTATTTTTGGTGGGTTTCCACCTTCCAATTAAAATAATAGTATCCTATTCTTACCTTAGGCTCTGCTTTATGAAGGATTGAGCTAAATCAACTTATTTGAATAATTATTTTTCAAACACTTCATACCTATGCTCTTTTCATCCCCACTCTGTCAAACCCTTGCCCAAGATCCTGTAGTCAGATAAAGTTTCAGGCAACAGCACCTACAATCTGATGTTACAATAGTATAATCTTTAAATACAAGAATACAGAATTTCTGACATTAGATTTTTTTGTAAAACATTCATGGAGAATCCTAATAGTAATCATCAGGAGCAATGCAAAGTTTGGTAGGCTACCAATTCATGAAGGAATAATAATAGAGAGATGTGTTATAATACAGGTATATTAAATGTGTTAGCTGTTATGGATGTAAAATTATTACAGGAGTCTTTCTCATCCTTCTGAAATCATATCCTATCAATAACCAAATGGAAATCCAAGATAAATTATTATAGGAGTCTTTCACATATTTCTGGAATCATATCATATAAATAACTAAATGGAAATCCAAGGTAGATGCTTTAGAGCAAATATCATAATTAATATTTGAGCTACATGCTCTATTTAATTACTATTCTTATTGGTCTTTTTCCCTTCTATTTACTTTTACTCAGCATCCCACCCACATCTGAGTAGGACAAACCCTTTGAAGTCCAAACACTTAACCATTATTTCTGCTGCAGGGAAGTTTTGAAATGAGTCATCTTTTCATAGAATATGCTTGAACACAGGAAAAATGAAAAGACCCAAGAATTAGGTTTTCGTGGTAAAATTTTATTATGTTGTTAAAATTCCCTAAAGACCAAAAATAACTATAATCAAAAGTTAAACGAAACGTATTTCTAAGTCAAATATTAGCTATGTGAGTTTTATAAGGAGTATTTTTCTCTTCCACCAATTCAGATGGCCATTAGCTTTTACCATATAAAAATGGAAAGAAAATAATAAATGTTTCATCAAGCAATCTCCCAGGCTTTTTACATGTTTCTCTCTTTTAATCTTACCATTAGGCCATAAGTTAAGAGTTACTATCCCCATTTTCTACAGAGAAAACAGGCTGAGAAGTTTGAAAACTTTGTGCAAATCATTTAGCCAATCAGTTCCTGAAATATAACTGAAATTCAGATTTGACATCTAAGTCCACACAGAAGCTTAAAAAGGTATATTAACATTTCCAGACTAAAGTACTTCTGAAAAAGCAAAAGTACCTATATTATTTTGCTAAGGTATGCTTTGTAGTAATTAGGGTACCAAAAAGAATACCAAATAATAACTTATTAAGTTTATACTCTTATCTGAAAAAAATTAATTCAACTTTTTGAAAGCAATCTTTCAAACGGCATAGTTTTCTTAGTAAAAAATTATGGCATACTTAATAAAAGTAACAGATGCTAGCTCAATGAACACAAAATATAAAAGCATTCTTCTTTCACTGGACATTTGGCAACTCGTGAGGGAAATCAGGCAGCTGGGTCATAGCATAGTAAATTATTTAAAAGTCAAATAGGTCACCTCACACCATATGCTAAAAAAAATTCCAGATGTGTTAAAAGTTTAATATTTTTTAAATCAAATCAAAGAAAATTAAAATAATATTAAATATTTACACCTTTGACAGAGAAATGATTTTCTATGCTTTGAATTTACAAAGAATAAATAGGAAAGTACCAACAAATGTTACATTTGAAATGTTTACATAAAAAATGAAAAGCTAAACTTACTGGGAGACTTTTCAGTAAACGTAGCACTTAATTAATAGCTTGAATACATTTTTATATGTATAAAACAAAATATTCAAACTTCTGATAGGACAGTCACTAAGACTATAGCAAGTAAACTGGAAAGAAGTTAAACAGATAATTTAAGGAGAGGAAAATAATTATCACTTAGGGAAATTAATTATCAAGTATGGGGATTTGAAAATATTCAAACATTCTAACAGCCAAAAAAAAATTAAAACAAATACCATTTGATATGCAAAGCTACAAAAACAAATAAGTAAATAAACCCCCTAAATGTTGTAAAAGTATAGTGAATTCACTGTCCCATTCATTCCTGATGACAAACATAACTTGGTACAATTCTTCTAGAAAGCAATTTGGCAAATAACTTGTCATAGATGTTCCCAGTTTTCACATACCCAAGAATCTAGTCTAAGAAAGTCAGCCAAAATACGCAAAGAGTTAAATATAAGAAGACACCTGGGGCACCAGGGTGGCTCAGTCGGTTAAGCATGCGACTCTTGATTTAGGCTCAGGTCATGATTTCACAGTTTGTGAGTTTGAGCCCCACCCTGGCCTCTCCACTGACAGTGTGGAGCCTGCCTGAGATTCTCTCTTCCTCTCCTTCTGCCCTTTCCTCATTCTCACTCTCTCTCTCTCCCAAAATAAAATAAATAATAATAAATATAAAGACACACACAATGTTACACTAAAGATAATTAGAAGCATCTCAAAATCTAATAGCAGGGGAATGTTTTAGGACATTATCACAGATCCACTGGATAAAATGTCTGGCTGTTTTTAAAATATTAATTGTTGGGGGTGCCTGGGTGGCTAAGTCGGTTGAACGTCTGATTCTTGATTTCAGCTCAGGTCATGATCCTAGGGTCAGAGGATTGAGCCCCATGTTGAGCCCCACTGATTGTGGAACCTGCTTAAGATTCTTTCTCTCTCTCTCTGTCTCCCTCTCCCTCTCCGTCTCCCTCTCCCTCTCTCCCTCCTTCTCTCTCTCTCTCTTCCCCCACTCCTTTGCTCATGCTCTCTCTCTCTCTCAAATTAAAAAAAATAAGCCACATAAAAAAGTAAAAGATTGTTGAAGAAGACAAATACTTAAATATTTCTTTTAGCAAAATTACATGGATCTGACTATTATAAGTACATTCTTAAATGTTTTCTAAAAAAAACTGGAGTGGAGTACACTAAAACTCTAATAGTAGTTGAATTTATGGGTGCACTTTTTACATTTGTCCTCTTTTCACATTTTCCCTAAGTTGGGTCTCTACATCTATATTTTTATATAGAGGTTACATATCAAAACTAAGCACTGGGCTAAGAAACAGCATGACTAAGATTAATGGGGATAGACAATAAAAGCCAATAACAAATGTTTTATAAGTATTGCCTCTTATCAGCTGGATTTACATACACTTGTTGACTTCAGTAGGACATGTGTATCTGCTGAATGAAGGAATTCTCTAAGTTAGAGAACAGAATTAGGTCTACCTTTTAAAATTCAGAAAACATCACTATCAGGCAAATGATGCTAACAGAGCATTGTGATACAAGCAGTAACAGTCAAGTAATATCATGATGTATGTTAATTTTACCTATATCACCTAGTATCTTATAGAGTAGTGCCCCCAACTTGGCAAAATAGGTGTTTTCAATTTAAAAAAATAGGAAGTTAACTTAGAGAAGGAGAGAGAAAGGATAAATATAGATAGAATGATAGGTAGAAAAATAAATATCTCTTCTGTGTCTGAGCAGTTTGTATATGGCTCCGCCCCAGCTCCAGATGTTTCTAACAATGTATCTTGGCACTAAGTTACTGGAAACAGGTCTCATTGGACAATGAACTTGCATGTCACCTGGGCCTCAATATGCACCTAGAATGTAGAAGTCAAATTGAACTGAACCCACTGATATGGCTTGACAAATCCCATTAACAAAAGAGTGTACAAAACGACTGATACTGGGTTTTGAAGTGTTTATTTTCCTTTACATACAAACCAAATGTTTCCTAGGACTCAAATGGTATGTTGGAAACCCGGGAGTCCTCTGAGTCATTAGTAGAGAGACATGCTCTCCCCACCTACTCACTTCCCCTGCTCCTGCTGCCATCAGGAGAATACCAGTAATAGCTACCATTTATTGAGTCATGTGTCTCTCATGTACCAGGCACTTTGCATCTGTTACCTCATTTATTTCCAACCACAACCTTGTGAGGTCCGGACAATGGCTCTCAGAGGGCTGTAACACGGCTCTCTTGAAACACACTAGCAGCAACACTTCCCTCTATCTGCTCGTAAGACTAATTGGGCCAGCTCTCAGAAATGCTGTGTGGAAACAATTTTTCAGTATTTATGATCTATACAGTGATCTTCTCACACATCCTTTTGCAGGTGATGTGAGAAAAGGTGCAAAGCCAGAACTGAGAAGTAGATTGCCGTACAGAAAGAAAACAAACCTAAGTGTCATACCTATATTTGGTTCTGTTCTTGGTTCCTGGTTCTATTCACACGTTGAGTGATCTTAATTAAGTCATTTCAACATTTCACTTCTCCAAGTATCAGGACCTCATATTCACAAGTCAGGAGGACCACAACTTCAGTCAAGGCTTTTTTCATTGTAACAGGAACCATATCAGACATGCTTAGGCAAAATACAAATTTTCACCGGAATTTTACAGGGATTTTGTTGGGAAGGTAGCTAAATTTCCTCAGAACTTTGGACCAGAAACAAGAATGTGATTAGGAACCTGAAGAGCTCCTTCTGGGGGCATGCACTCTAAAATCTATCAACAGGCCTAAGTTTACATCCTAATTTCACCATTTAATTATATCATCATTCAAACTGGTTTTTAATAGTTCTTAACACAGTGTGTGGTCCAAGGTGGGTATCCAATAAATGGGAGCTATTTTATTTTGTCATCAGCAATAATTCAGTAATAATCAGTAATACACTTACACCGCAAAGTTGGCCGAATATATTTTGTAAATCATTAGGTATGCAGACGTAGTACGGAGAAATTACTGAGAGTTCAAGTTCTGCGGTCAGTTTGCTTGTGTTCCAATTCCAACCCTACCACCTATCATCTACATGCCTATAAGAAAGTAATTATGGATTATGATAATAAAAACATTTGCTTAATGGTGAAGATTAAAAGAGATAATATGTATACAACACTGAAATTGAGTCCTGGTGGGTACTAAATGTTCAATAGGTATTCGTTATATAATTA
The DNA here is from genome assembly GCF_016509475.1 of Prionailurus bengalensis. Classification (NCBI taxonomy): domain Eukaryota; kingdom Metazoa; phylum Chordata; class Mammalia; order Carnivora; family Felidae; genus Prionailurus; species Prionailurus bengalensis. Next base: position 154,854,043 of record NC_057343.1, on the reverse strand, counting down.
TTGCTTTAAAATTTTTATGTGTTAGGAATAAAAATTCCAGGTAAACTAAAGGAGTAGAAAACCTGAAAGCAATCAGAAACCAGTGTGACAACTACAACAAAGTGGCATTTAGTGGAAAAACCCAACCTAACTTCACTCTTAGTCTGTCCTTATTGTATTTAAATTTCCATTTACTTTTTTCACAGCCATCAGGAATAAAGAAATCACTAAAGTGACATCATTTAAATAACTCACCATACATTCAAGTACAGCATTAGCATCACCTGGGACTTTGTTAAAAATGCAAGTTCTTGGGCAACCTCCCCAAACTCACTGGATTAGAAGCTCTTTGGTGTCCATGGGAGTGGGAGTGAGGAGTAGCATATAGTGTTTCAACAAGCCCTGTGCATGACCCTGAGATCACTCAAGTCAGAGAACCAGTTGTTGAAGAATTCTGCATATTAGGTTCACCTGTAGAACTTAAAAATTGTCTATATTGGGGCGCCTGGGTGGTTCAGTAAGTTAAGCGTTCCACTCTTGATAATCTCATGGGCCTGAGACTGATTCCCTGCATTGGCTCACTCTGGGCATTGAAGCTGCTTAAGGTTCTCTCTCGCCCTCTCCTTTTGCCCCTCCCCCACTTGTGCCCTCTCACTCTCTCTCTCTCTCTCTCTCTCTCTCTCTCTCTCTCTCTCCTTCAAAAAAAAATTTTTAAATATATAAAACTTATCTGTGTTAATGCCAGTGTCCTACAACAGCTTAATCAAAACCACCGGGAAAAAAAATCACTGGGGATGAGGCCAGGATACCAACATGGATATTTTAGAAATATAACTGAAAGATCTCCCTGTGACAGAAAGAGAATCACTGTAATTGTCCATCCCACACAATCGTGATGCAAGTGGCTTAGTGACCAACATCAAGGATGCCTCTGAAGTGCATGAAAACAGAGATGGACTTGGATTGAAGCACCTCCAATCCTCACATTTATGGATGTTCTCCAGTATTACTTAAAACTCTAAGATCTCTTTTCTCACCCAGGGTAATACTCTATCATGTACATGTGATCCCATAAGGAAACCAGTTCTTAGATTTTTTTTCATTCCTACTGACAGAAATCTCAAGCAACCCAGAAGAACATTTTCTAAGTAAAATTTTATAATTCAGCCAAACAAAATTCCAGACATTGGCCAAATGGAGTGTGTAAAGGATTGTGGACAGGGAGTGGAGGATGCTTCCCATGGTTTTATTTTAATTACCCAGCCCATATCCTCAGCTACAATGTACTATAGAACGTTGATCATTTATTATATTGAGTGGCATATTATAATGAATACTAACTCCTTTCAATCCTTTTTGGCAACCCCCAGAATTAACTGAACTAACTGTATTGCTATGAGAACAGCCACTCAGCAGCGGCAAAGGTGCTAACTGGTACATTTAACAGCAGTGAAAACACAACCTGCAAAGATATTTGGAGGCAGGAAAATGAAAGCACATTGATAATATGGCCTATAATGATAAAATTTCTATTGCGTAGTGCAACAAAAATAAAGCCATTTTAATGGAATCATGTCAAAGGACCCATGTCTCCTGCTTTGAAAACAAATGGTGTTGGCTTTCAGTCAACTTTTCCAGGGCTTAGCAGCAGGAGGTCATTACCCTTTGACAATGTTCAGTTACACAGGCATTATCTCCAATTAACAGGTTTTAACTACAAGGATTTCTCTTTTATTGAAAATAGTGTTATTTTTTAATAAATACCTATAGAAGTTATTTTGTAATTTTGTCTTATTGACTGGCACAGAGATGATTACATTTACTCCTATAAACACACACATGCATGCACACACACATACACATGTGAGTCAACAGAATAATTTTAGTGTCCTTGAGCTCTTTTTAAAGCTTGGTAGAGAAATATTCTAATCTTTACATAAACAGTTCACAGAGACCTCTTTCTTTCAAAAAAAAAAAAAAATCCTTCCCCATACTGACATAACCAAGACATTCTATTTCAAATCTCCAAAATAAAGTACTACCAATGAAACATTCATCAATTGTAATGCATTATGTTTTCCGTCTCATTTGAGAAGGTATTATGGAATTCTGGATGATGGCCAGAAGTTCAGAGGAGAATTTTTAACACCCTCTCAATAGACATATTTATAGCTTTAAACTATACAGAGTCCTGGTCTTATCAGCACATAGCAGGGAAATGATTGAAATATTCCAGGCAAGCTTAAACTTGGTTGTCCTTAGGTGGAAATGAAACATCATTCTGGGCTGAAACCTCCAATTATATAAGATAGGAAGTCACAGAAAGACATCAGATTTGTACACTGTCAGTCTACACGGCAGATGGTAGTGTCTGGCAATGCCTTTTTTATAACAGAAAATATTATTATAAAAATATCCAGAGAAGACATTTTTAGTTCTTTGACTTAATATGTGGAAAAATTAGAGATTTCTATAGAAATTACAGGTTTAATACCCAATAGTATGAAACAGTAATTTTCTTTGAAGTCTATGCATTAACTATTCTGTCATTTCTTAGAGAATTTTTTATAGTTGGAAGTCATCTGGTATTTTCATTTCTCTCTCTCTCTCTCTCTGTCTCTCTTTTTCTTTCTCTTTCTCTCTCCCTCTCAACTCTCTATTTAAATTCAGCCTAAATCTATATATTTTTATACTACAGTTAAATCACACTATAGTGTGTTGCGGTGTGCTGTAAGTCACATTTTAGCTTCCCCTAATGTTATTACAAAAGAATTGCCTTTATCTCAAAGGGGATATTTTCTTATAGATGAAGTTTCTTGAAGGTAGAATTCTCCTGAGAGCCACACTTTTGAGTGGCATGTTCTTAAGCATATTGCATTATGTGTCAGTACAATTAGCATATTCTTCTGGATTGTAAAAAGTAACAATAGTTGACAGCTGAATATGTAGGGAAATGGCCTGTAAAACTATCTCAGAACTAGGAAACCCAGTCCTTGAATGGAACAAGCAGGAATAGCACAGTTTTTGTGATCCTATTTCAAAAAAGAATGGAGAAGGCTTCGACTCCCAGGTGGTTCGACCATTCCTGCCTCATACTCAGATACCACGTTCAGTGTTTATAGTTTGGGGAGCAAAGGGAGTACAGAGGGCATCTGAAAGAGAGGGAACAGCAGTGGAAATACCCCTGCCTGATGCTGGCATAGTACCTAAGATGTATCAACGTAGCCATGGAAATGTCCCCAACGATTTTCAAAGAATCTTACTAGCTACAGAGAGTTCTCTGTGTTCTCAAAAATGTTATAACGCACCAGTGTATATTCTCAAACTACCGAAGAATTGAGTGGGCTTCCACTTCACCAGAATGGGCATGGAAAGGTGAGCAGTCAGATTCGTTGCATAACTAGGGCACAGATTCAGAATGTGCAAAACTCACTGTTAAGCAAAAAGGAAAAAACAACAAAGGCAAAATAGCCACAGCCAATAAAGATTATTGTGGAGAATTTTATGAGGCAGGAATGTCCTTTTAATTATATATCTGAGAATGGCATTTCAAGGAGCTTAAGGGGTACTAGGGTGGCCTGTGAGACAGCATGTTTTCTTCATTCCCTGGTGCATACATGTTATTTTGATACACTTGTTTAATTTCAAATTAAAATGATAGGATAAAAACCGCCCGAGGTCATTCCTATAGTTAGCTTTTCCTTGTCCTAAATCTTTTTGTGGGTAAGGATTAGTGAAGGTCTAAATATTTTCATTTACAAATGAAATTTGAAAATTAGGAAATATCAGACCTAAGCCCTGAAATTTTGAAACTAGGGGAGAAAGACGTCAGCCATGTCACTAGTGAAAACATATATGTTTATTTTCACTCTCATCCTTTTTCTCTCTGCAGACCCAGCTCGACTTTAAGGGGGGGATGCTGTCACTACAACTTCGACCTTCAGACATGTTATTTGTTGCAGTGTACTGAACTCCCCTTTCTCCCCACTTCCTGGTGTAAACCTGATAAATCCCTATGGCTTAGAGAAAGCCACTGGAAAGGGTCCAGATAGTATCATCTCTTAGGGTTTAATTTTAACTTAAATTTACAAGTCAATGTACCACCACCACCCAGTGAGCAGACCATCCTCATGCTTTCATTTAGAACCGAAATGCACACCTCAGTGCCATCTGTACTTTGATTTCAGTCACCCACTACTGACTCAACAACTGTTTCCTGTGGTGGTAGCCTTCTCACAGTAATAACAGTGGAACTAATTATTTTTTATGTTTTTGTGCCACAATCCCTTGCCTCTGGAGACAAATAAGCATAATACAAAAAGGATTCATGAAATCCAGAGCTTCAGATGTCCCTTATTTATGTCGAAATTCTACCTTTAAAAACACACCAGATTCTACTGGAGATTCTTTGATAGTACAAAGCTTCTAGGAATCTAACTTTTTAAGTCCATGCATTTTAGAGAATAAAGTCTTAGATATTCTAGAATGATTAAGGGTAGCAAAGAAATGTGTGATTGAAGGATAAGTTGTGACACCACAAACACAAACGGCTTCAATATATTGCCTGGAGTCAGTTCAAATGAGTGGCTACTTCTGGTAGACCATTTCTAAGGTAACAGACACTGAGGCATGGCTTCCTTTCCCAAAGCAATCGCAGGTTTTCCGAAAGACCACCCTAACAAATGCCAGTTATACCTTAGGATAGTTTAATTTGAGATTGATCATTCATTGACCATACTATATCATTGATTTCTTAGTTTCATTAACATTTATTGAGGCCCCCCCAATAGGTAATCAGGATTGTGCTAGACTCCAGAAATAACAAAGTAATCATCCAAAGGAGAAGCAAAGTGAGGTATTGATTAAAATGTATCTGAATTTACCTCAAAACCGGGTTATTTCTGATGTAATAAATTTATATCACACTGAATTATTTCCAAAAATCATGGACTTCCCAGTTAACCCCACACGACCAGCCCACCAACTTTTTCCTGGATGTAGTCACAGGAAGCACCAGAAACACTTGGGGTTTTTTCCAAATACTTTGCTTCATTAAAGATGTTGAGATAGGCCATCAAAACCTGGTCTCATGGTGGACTGGCCTCATAACTATAGTAGTCAGTCACTTGATGGCTGAGAACCACATACTCAAAATACTTTGTGACTGAAGCACAGAGACATGAAATACAGATGACAAGCAGAAAAGTACATGCATACTTAATTACACGGCATAGAAGTTCTTGAGTTGTTGACAAATACAGAGTGTAAGCAATAGAAATTAACATACTCTGGGTAGAGTATGTATTCTACTTCCTGATGCTATGAACCTCTCTGTTATAGTCCACATGAGCTCCCGTTTATTTTTATATCAAATTGCTAAAACTTAGCTTACATGTTAAAAGTCAGAATCTGTGGTTGGTTCATCAGGGCACATGCTATTTGTGCATCTTGGTATACTCAGAATACAGCCCAATATGTTGAATCACAAAGCATGACAGAATAAATGCTGTTTTACAAAACACTTGATTTAAGAACACTTAGAGAATATGTAATTTTGGTGATGCTGAGTAATATAATCTCTCTAAGTTATTTAGTTATAGGAAGATGAGAGTTTGCCAAAATAAACCTTATTCACCAATGTATGTGAAAATGGGAGATATAAGTCACACTTAAATTTGTTAACAAAATTTCATTTAAAAAATGTAAATGCTATTCTCTACTTATTCACTGAAAGTCACATTAAAGTAATTTTTTTTCGGGGTGCCTGGGTGGCTCAGTTGGTTAAGCGTCCGACTTCAGCTAAGGTCATGATCTCGCAGTTTGTTCAAGCCCTGCATCGGGCTCTGTGCTGACAGCTCAGAGCCTGGAGCCTGCTTCAGATTCTGTGTCTCCCCCTCTCTCCGCCCCTCCCATGCTCATGCTCTGTTTCTCTGTCTCTCAATAATAAATAAATGTTAAAAAAAATTAATTTCTTTCCATAAAACTGTTGAAGGAACAGTAAAATATAAACTTTCTTTTACAAGTAAACTATCCTGGAGCTCAGTCTTACATACATATAATATTAATGATTTAGAGTCAGAAGAATTGTTGAGGATTCAGTGAATGAATAAATGCATTATACCCTACAACATTTATTCTTTCAAAATCTATATGGAAAAAGAAGCCTATCATTGTATATTTAATTTCATTTTTACGCAGTTGTTCTTTTCATAACTATCAAAGTTTAAAAATTAGATTGTCCATCATACTTTGGCAATGTAATTTATAGAAAGTAATAACAGATAATGGGTGTGTATATAAAGAGACAGAGAGAATGAGAGAAAAGAGAGGTTATTATAAATTCACTGTAATTTCAAACGGAAAATAGGAAATCACACAATGCAATATTCCCATTCTACATTCAAACTATGCCAAATTCTACCACTTTTTCTTTACAAAATTTCTAAAATCCATCTGTTTTATAATGAAATATACATTTTATCCCAGTTTAGATCATTTCAACTACCTTATTTCTTACATCACAGACTCCCTGAATGCAGAGGTATGCTAAACATGTATCTGGTCAAGGCAAAATTATAAAATCAGTAAAACTGGCTCCTCTCCTTCTCTCCTTATCTTTGTCTCACCAACTGGTGCCTCCATCTACTTCCCTCACTGTTGATGCTTTCAGGCTTCCTCATGGCTTCCTAGAAAGCCCACTCATTCCCTTCTAGGCCCACATCCTCTGATTCTGTTTGTGCTTATCTCTCTCTCTACATAGTCTTCTCATTAAATCCACTAATCAGATCTCAATTTAGAATTTACTCAAGTTTTATACATAAACTACAGTTAAATGTTAATAATTAAAAGGTTGTAATCAGCTCCTAGAAGTATTTGTATTTTAAATGTTGACTATTTATCAATAAACACAGTGTTAATTTAGCACTGACTTGGCACTGGCTGTTTAGCATTGGCTGAGTCAGACACAAAAGATATATAACAGATTGTCCCTGTTCTTGAGAAGTTTAACACTGTTTGAGTTGGGGAGATATTACTAATATGAAACATTTTGAGCTACATTGCCAATCTCTGATTTCAATGTAATTGGAATTCTCAGTTGGAAGCATTCATGGTTGGATGGAGTAGGTAGAAACATCTCAGAAAGAAAGTGAGTCATTAACAGAACCTTGAGAAATATCCTGGATTTGAAAAGGCAGAGCCAATGATTGAGGCCATTTTCCAAAGCTGGAAAAAGCATGATCAAATGAACAAAAAGGGAAAATTTTGGAAACTAGATTAATTGAATGAGACATATCCTAGCCAGCCAGTAAAAAGTAAACTCAGGTAGGTTGGGTGTGATGTTACTTTCCCATTATTGCTTTCCTTTCTGATGGCTTTAGGGAAGAATCCTTTTCCTTACCTTGTCCATCTTCAAGAGGCTGACCAAATTATTTGACATCCCCCAAAGATGTCCATTTCCTAATCCCTGGAACCTGTGGGCAAGTGAGTTTACAGGGCAAAAGGAACTTGGCAGATGGGGTTAAACTAAAGGCTTTGGTATGGGGAGACTATCCTGGATTAGCCAGATAGGTAAAATCTCATCAAATAGGTCCTTCAAATCAGTGAAACTTTTCCAGCTGTGGTCAGAAGAAACTGCGAATTCAAAATGGTCAAATAAATGAAATATTGCTGGCTTTCAAGATGGAGGAAGGGGGTCATGAGCCAAGGAATGTGGGCAGCCTTTTAGACCCTGGGAAGACAAAGAAATGGACTATCCTCTAGAGCAACCAGAAAGAAATACAGCCAGTCTGACACCTTGATTGTAGCCCAGTGAGACCTGTGTCAGATTTCTGACCTATGTAACTGGAAGACAATAAATTTGTTTTTTCTTAAGCCATAGAAACTGGACACCTAAATGTTGAAATAAGTGACTATTATTAACAGATAAAATTTAACAACATCTACCAGTGTTGGAGCTAAGTAAGGGTGTTAGGAGCTAAGTAAGGGTGTTAGGAGCTAAGTAAGGGTCTAATAAGTAATTACACATGTATCTTCATTGACTCTGAATTGTGACTCTTTTAAGTTTTTCATATATTTGTAGTAAAATTTCATAAACGGTATGTAACATTATCACAAAATACACCAGCCCAGTTTACAAGAACAAAAGTCTTTAAAACTTTTGTCATAAGGAAATCTCAACACATCACTCTTTAAATGAACAATATATGATACTGTTTTTGCTATTTTTGTTATGAAAAAAATGAGACACAAAAAAATTAAGTTAGCTACTCAAGATCTTAATGTCAATGAGTGGCAAAACAGAATCTGAATTCAGGTCACTCTCGCTTTTCATTACTGCACCAGGAAAGTACACTTGATTTCTTAAAATTTGGTAATATTCTTCCACCTGACTGTCAAGTACAGAAACTCTTTCCCTGACTTTCTAGTACATTTTCCTTCCAAGTCATGCAAACAAGAAAGAATAGTAAAGTGAGTAGAACACCAGAGTATTTTGAAAGTTTGGGGGATTAATATACATATAAAATCATATGAGAATCCACATGGGCCAAGTCCTCTTTGACCTTTGTTATAAATGAATGTATAAAAGGTATTCCTTGTTAGAAGTCTAGTTCAGTGTCATCATTAGAAAGCCCATGAACCAGCCACAGAGCTACCCCACTCAGATTTCCTTCCCAGGGAGTGTCTGCCACAGGGGTGCTGTCAGACAACAACCTCTACTGCAGTCCACCTTGGCATTTAATATGAGGCACTTTCTGTAGGCAGTTCTAGCCAATGATGGCAAAGCTGAGAAGTTCCAGGATCTAGCCGGTTTTGCCCATCAAAGGACTCTCTCTCTCTCTCTCTCTCTCTCATCATATTTATTTTAAGAGACAGAATGATAGAGCACAAGTAGGAGAGGGACACAAAGAAGGAGAGACAGAATCCCAAGCTCCCTCTGTGCCATCAGTGCAGAGCCCTATGCAGGGCTCAAACTCACGAACCATAAGATCATCACGTAAGCCAAGATCAAGAGTCAGACGGACACCTAACCTGCTGAGCCACCCAGGCACCTCCATCACAGGACTCCTTTAATGGATACTCTCTGCTCTAGAGATCCTCCTTAGGATCTCAACTTTTCTAGGGGAGCACTGGTCTCAGAGACTCTCTCCATCCAATTTTCCTCTCTGCCTCCTTCCTTTCACAGATGTCAGACCTGCATCATAGTCTGAAGTCTGTCCCTTCTCTTTAACCCTTTCCTATTTATGTTCAATGCATATTACCTCCCATACATCTTCTGTGCTTGTAGCCCAGTCTTGGCACCTGAACTGTACAGGTACACCTGAACTGATACTTAAGATTACAAGATTTCCCTACCAGAATAGTAACTAAGACACTCTTTTAAATAACAAGGCTAGTATGGCTGTATGCAAACCAATTGCTGGTGACCAGGATTCTTTCTGCTCAACAGGTGGCCACCTGGGATACACAGTCAATGTTGTTCTACCATAGTATCACACAGGAGAGCAATGCTGGTGGCAACAAGGCTGAAAACTATAAATACTTCCAGTCTCCTTGCCAGAAAAGCTAGTATGTTCTGTAGTGTCATCCATACCTGTAAAGAACAACCTGTCCTTTTATTTCCATCTGCTGCGTGTGACAAAATCAAACCTGTTTCCTCACTCAGCATATTTCCAGCCTTTGCTTATATTAACACAGCTTGTCCCCCTTTCAAGTTATTAACTCATTAATGAATTATGAGCCACCAGAGGAAGTATCATATCTCATGCAACATTTGAGATCATTTCAAGATTAGGATTTCTCCTCCAAAAGATTTCTAATGCTGTTTAGAAAAATAATCATGCAAATAAGCATGTGGTTATGTTTTACCTGAACCATTTCCTAGATCTATTATAAACCTTTGTTTTTCCTTTGCTTTTCAACATGGCATATGTGCTTTTTTTTTTATACTCTAGTAAAGCAACTTGACAGTTGGTAGCTGTCTGGCTGTTTATTCAACATATGTACCACTTAATGCACAGGTCTCAGTGATGTAGTCCCCAAAGTCAGTCCAACTGGGATAAAAGTCAACAAATAGAGCTTTGCAGGGAGAACATTTACTTGGGGAGAGTTAAATATTTGAAAGGTGTTTAGCAGTTAAGATTTAAGCCTAATGTCATAAGAATTTACAGGGTCAGCAATTCCCCCAGCACCTCACATTCTCTTGATTTCACATAGGAGCTCCATATGTTAGGAAATCACCTTTTTAATTAGATCTCTGTAGCCTCATTCTAAGTTACCACTGTCACAAGTCTTGGATAAAATCCTATTCTCAGGAAACCTTTCAGTAAACAGTTAGCTGTAGGTTCTTACAAAAAGATATGGAGACAGATTCCCCCAGATTGCAAGTGATTTTAAATTAGCTCCTCTGGAAAGTGGTGGGTGTGGTGTTATTTCAACATCCTTATATGTTACCTGAGCCTCTTCCCCAGGGAAAACAAAATGTGCTCAGTCATTTGCGTTTCTGCAAGTCAAATTGGTTAGGGACTTCTGTGGCCTATTCTGTCCTGTCCAGACTAGCAGACAGGATAAAACATAAAACCCAGTTTGGCCATTAGGACTGCTGAAGTGTGAATCCACCTGACAAGTAAGGCTTCCCGAAAATATAGAAATGGTCTTCAGGAAGGGAGAAGAAAGTTAATGGAAAAAGGTATATATGAGGAGGTATTTTGTACGAGATACCAAACTCCCAAAAACGCTACAGGGAAAGCAGTATTAATATTTTAACTTTTTTAGGTAAAAAAATAATTGAGACTGAGTGGCAAAGTGACTTTCCCAAGGTGACAAAGATAAGCAACAGCACAGCCCAGATTCAAGTCCCATCATGGATGAAACCAATGTCTTGTTATTGTCCAGAATCATACACTCTCTGTAAACAGTATAATTTATAATGATGCCTTAAAACTTACAGAAATTGCAGGGCAACTCAATCTGACATGAGGCTCTTTTGGCTCTGGAGTTAGCCTATGCTCCAGAGGTAAATTAAGTGCTAAAGTCACCACTTCTCAAATTTAGTGTATCAGACAAAAATGTTATGATCTATTTCAAGTTCCCATGCCCATCTCTCTCACCCAGAATGCTGCCACCAGGGCCCAGGCAATCATTCACTCTGTAAGTGTCAAGCTCAACCTCCTTGTCAGCTGCCACACAGTAAGGCAGATGAGTTGCATGCCTAGAGTTTTGAATCCTTTCCCTCTACTGTTATTCTTTACATTATTTATGTATTAATTAATTAATTAATTAATTAATTAATTAATTAATTTATTTATTTTTAGAGAGAAAGAGAGCAAGTGTGAGTGGGGGAAGGGCAGAGGGAATGGGAGAGAGAATCTTAAGCAGGCTCCACATGGTCAGTACAGAGCCCTATGCAGGGCCCAATCTCACAACCCTGAGATCATGACCTGAGCCAAAATCGAGAGTCAGCCACTTAACAAACTGAGCCACCTAAATGCCCCAACTTTCCTCTACTTTCAGATTTGAATGGGATAGCTCATCTCAGAACATGTAATCTGGATTGTTCTGCATCCAGATTTATTGGCATGCAAAGGAACTGGATGACAATTGGAAGTGACATAGAGTTAATGGCCTATGGTGAAAATATTGACCAATGGGAAAGAGAAGACAGGAGGGAGCCAAGCAGATAAATGTCATCATCTTTCCCACACCACGTAACATGGATCATTCTCTACAGCACATCTGAGAATACACTGTGTGTCAAGAAAATATACCTGCCTATGAACATCATGGCTCATTGTAAATCTGCTGTCAGACATATAAATACAGAATTTCATTTATTTTTCACATCTTTTCCTTGTCTCATTGCCCTTATTTCTAACTCTCCTAAGTTTGCACATATGAAATAAAACACTGGCACTTAATCCTCATCTCAGCCTCCATATTCTGAGGAATTACTAAATGGAATTGTCAAAAATGTAGACTTCCTATTGCTGACTCTCTCTACCTTAAACATGAAAGTTTTTTGGGTGCATTCAGATGCTATCCTTGTTTCATATTATTTTTGTATTTAAGAGATTCTGTGGAATAACCCAAGTTGCCCAGGTAGTAAGTTTTTGTTTTCCTCTTCCACCCTAAGAAAACTACAATTGTGTTACTGTCAGTAATATGTTTACAGCCCGTTAATGAACTAACATTGGTCTAAAACAGTCATGACAACAATGTTCCCAAATTTCCAAGCCTCCATTGAGGCAAGAGGTGCCACCTGTTCCAGCTCTGGATAAGATGATTCTGGAAAGCTTTGTTTTAATAATAAAGAAGGATAGAGAGGCCTGGCTTGATGTCTGATTCTTCCCCAACCTGCTTTCTAGAATGTGGAAATGATGGTTGGAGATGCAATACCATCTATCCACTAGCTTCAATTTATTCACCATAAAGTGACAGGTAAGAAGAAGAAGAGTCAATGTGTCCAAGACAATGGAGTAGACAGAAAATAGTGTTAATCTGGACTTTTTGCAACGTGGAAAAACAAACAAAAAAACTCTGTTTAAGCCATTATAGTTAGATTTTAGGAGACCTGTAGCCAAATGCATTATCAACTGATAGAGATTCTTAATTTTGTGTATCATGTTGATACAAACTTATCTAACAGGAACAATGACTTCAATCTTATCAAAGTAGAGGAAGAAAGAAAGAAAGAAAGAAAGAAAGAAAGAAAGAAAGAAAGAAAGAAAGAAGAAAGGAAGGAGAAGAGAAAAGGAAAAGAAGGGAAAGAAAGCAAAAGAGGAGAGAGAAGAGAAGAGGAGAAAAGAAAAGAAAGAAAAAAAGAAAAAAGAAAAGAACTAAAACACAGCAGAAGCAAAATGTGCAGTAAGTTGATATACTATATAACCCGTATATTCGAAACACAATAAGCATAGGATAAAGAGTATATTTCCTATTGAGCAAATAAAGTTTCACATCTTAAAAAAAGCTAAATATTTCCCCCAGCCATACAGTTAAATGTTTAAGTGTTACAAGGTTTTAAAATGTGTAATTTTGGCAGTGTACAGTTTTCTTTTCCAACTATATATTTTGAAAACTGATGACATTTTTAATAAAAGTTTATATGAATCATTATAATGGTATCAAATTGTTTTTGGAAGCCCTGGCTTTATTTCTGTATACTTCCTCAGTCCTTAATTTCCAACTTATATTATAAATTTCCAATAATGAAAAACAAATTTACATTTGTTTCAATAGAGAGCCTTTTTTTTCTGAAGAATACCTAGTAATGTCTTAGGAGATGCTCATATTCCAGGGAACAAAGTTTGAGAAAGCTGTGTCAATACAAGTACATGTATTTACTCAACAATCTTGTGACATACCAAAGTATATTACTTACTACAATAATTTACACACACACACACACACACACACACACACATAAACACCCCTAGCTATGTATCTAAATATATTTTATATTCATCCAAAAATCTTAAGGTTTGATTCTAAGAAGGGGTCAAATGTCTTCTCTTTTAATGTTCTACATACTCAAGCTTATCCTACATATACAACTTTCGTTTCTTATGGTCCTTATTAGAAGTTTCCAAGAAGAAAGCAAACATAGGAAGAATCTTCTAACATGTTCAAGTTTACATAATGGCTTTCTAGTTGAACTAAGACTGCAATTTCCGCTTTCAGTTTATTCTTACAATCATTGGACAATCCTCCGGTAGAAAATTCAAGCTAGTTTCTGGGGTCTGGGAGGTGAGGAGGGAGGAAAGAAAGTAGATAATATTTAATTTCAAAGTATAATTCCTTCTAATTTTTTTCAGTTCAGAGGAAACAAAAATATTGCAATGTGAAACTATTGCTTGGAAGAAATCATCTGTATTTAAGATTAACTAAAAGTTAATGTAATTAGACTGATTAAAAATTAAAATCAGCATTTTAATTAACATAGATTTATTTTATTTATTTTCAGTTTTGCAAGTTTAGAACAACTGTCATATGGTCATAGTGGTGATGGAGTCCTTATTTTAATTATGAGTTTTGCTCCTGCAGAAAGAAAAAAGTAGACTTATCATGCTTTAATAGATAATAAAAGGAGAAGAGTTCAAACCCTAGATAGTACAATGACTTTCCCAAAAACAGATCTTTTCCTTTTAAGCACCAGATCAATAAATGACCTTTTGATCACAGAACAAACTAAAACCTCCTCTATATTTTGCTTGTTACTTTCATTTTTCTCCCCCAAGAAAAGATGAAGCCACTTAAGTAGCAGACCACAAAAGCACCATGGCACTTTCATCCTAGTTAAGAGTTCAAAAAGTAAATAAAACTTTGTGAAACTTATACTTAAGAACAAAGCTAGCACCCATAGCTCAATATACCTTTGGGGTTAGGAGTTTATTCAGAGCATCAAGAATCAGTATTTCCATCTAGACATACAAGTGATCTAAATAGCATTCATAGGACTTTAAAAGCCTTTTTGAAATAAAAAGTAGAGCAAACTACAAAAGTACAAATTCTAAGTTTTTCTACATCATTCCTACTTTGTAGAGCATTTGGTCAGGACGGGGGTTGTCAGCACATCACATATCAATCGGATATGAAAGAATACGCTTGTCCACATGGCCAAGGCACAGGAATAGACTAATGAGAACCAAGCTGCATGCGTTTCCTCTTCAGTTCACTTTCCATCAATTTTCACAGGAATCCATTGGGTGAGGGTGTTTTGTAGGGGTATTTGCTCACACTGCCAGATCCTTATCTTCCCTTTAGTATATGGAAATATGGACTAGTATAAAGTACTAAGTGCTGGAAAGTACAGAGGAACGAGACAAGTATACATAGGAAGGACTGTTGAACATGTTGCTGGCCCAAGTGGATATTTGGTGAAAACTGCACATTAGAGGAGAAAAGAATAATTCTCTGCAAGGTTGACATTTCTATTTCTTGAACAGGTTGATTTGGAGCATTTAGTACATAATAGGATTAAGGAGTTTCAATTGTGACTTTTGCAATATCAAAAAATAATACTTTTGAACCTATTTTAAATATGAGTGAAAAGTACAAAATCTCCCAAAATAAAGAATCATCCACTCAACTGTTTATTTGGTTCATGTCTGTATTTTGAATAAGAGAGGCTACTGAGAATAAGTCAAGAGTTCCATATTTTGATCACCTGTTATTGATTTCCTCTTGGCCCTGAGAAGATTCAATACTTGTTTTGTTCTCACCATCACAGTTAAACTCACCCACACAATTGAGTACTGAAATCTAGTTGGAAAGAAAAAAAATGCTTAGATATTTATATGGAAAATGTGCCCTGAGGAAAAAGCCACTATAATGTCAGAACTAAAAAATGGCAATTTTGTATTTGAGAATTTCTTACTGAAAATGTTAATTGCAAAATGTGCCAACTAAGATTTGCTCTGTCATTTACCAGCACAAGAGCTCATTTGCTCCTTTGTCTAGTTTAACGCCCCTACTGCAGTCTGAATGAGTGATGTTCTTGAATTACTGCTCTTTCCAAATTCTTTTTCCTCTGCTTTCCTTACTTTACTAGTTCTCAGGTTTCTGTCTCTATTGTTCCCGTTGTCTGGTACTCCTTCTGGAATTGTAGCTTTATAAAATGCAGTAGTGATGGGTTGCATGATTTTTTCCCCTCCACTTGTATACTGCCAAGGGACTCTTTGAAGACCTTGCTTTTACCATCAAGAACTAGGGAGGCAGACCTGGTGGCCTTAAGGGATTTAATTAGAGTTCACCAAGTCAGAAGCTCCAAGCTCTCAAAGAACTAATTTAAATACAAGTTCACTCACTTTTTCAACTATTTCTTAGGCCCTTATTAAAATTTCAGGTTATTAAAGGGAACATCCTGTGTTTTGCAATACCCAGAAAATAAACCTGGGTTATGCAGAATCTCAAACCTCCTCCAGGTGCAGATGCAAAATTCTGCCTATTGCTAGGGAAATAATAATGAATTAGCATATAAATTATTGAAACAACCATTGTGGAGTTTTGTTGATCATGATCAATTACATCTATATGGACAGGATCTGTTTTACAGGCAAAAGTCAAATACTGATAGATTAGTGAGAGAAAATATGTAATTAAATGCATTTGTAGTCAGTTGTCTCATTATTGCCTTCTATAAAAATGATAATTATTATGACTCCTCTTTAGGTAATGTTATATTCCTTTTGTTAAGCTGCTAGCCAGACCCTTGTTAAAAGATGATGACAAATTATATCAATTTTCAAAAACTTTCTGGTCAAACCTCTGTCACACATGGACATGATAGGAGAGCCACATATAACATGATTTCTAATTGATGACACTGAGATTTTATGAGGAAAAAAAAGTGCTAGTCTTTTCTTGCCCCTTCCTTTCTGCATTAAGAACTGTCTGGGACACCTGGGTGGCTCAGTTGGTTAAGCGTCTGACTTGGGCTCAGGTCATGATCTTGCGGTCCACGGGTTCGAGCCCCACATCGGGTTCAGTGCTGACAGTTCAGAGCCTGGAGCCTCCTTTGGGTTCTGTGTCTCCCTCTCTCTCTGCCCCTTCCCGCACTTTTGCTCCATCTATCTGGCTCTCAAAAATAAACATTAAAAAAAAACTGTGTCTTAATTAGATCTTCTAACCAGAGATTGACTTAAAACATGAATTGACCACACAAGGGTGTCAAAATTAAACAACTAACCACATTAAAATCTACAGAGCTTTAACATGAAGAAAGATAACTACAATGCAAAGGGCCACTAAGCCAGCTGTCACATAAATGGGAGAAATGGGCAAAAAGAAAGCAAACAGGTTGCTTTGACATCATTTAATTGTCAAAGTCCTCATGCAAAGATCAAACAAAAGAGAAAAAATTCCTAGGAGGCAGAGAGATGGAAAGAAAATAAAAGCTTTGTCACTTCACTTTGATTTGGGGTGCAATTTACAAAACACATCAACATTGTTTTGTTGCATTTTAAAATTTTTTCCACTAGAAAGAATCCTTCTTAGTGAAATAATTGTGAGAATTCTATCACAGCCATTGTTTTCAAGTATTTCTCAGCTCACATCCCTGTAGTATTTTCATATAATTAGTGTAGTAGTTTTCTCAAAGTTAACCTTCACTATGGCTTTAATAAGTGGATTGAAGATCTGGGTCTTTTCACAGAGCTAACTGGTGAGATATAGAAAGAATTTAGGTCATCTGCACACTTTGGATTTTTAATTATTTATATGCTTTTAGTAGGCTTAAAATCTTAGGTACTTTTACATCTATTCATTCATACAAATATGAAGTATTTTTTGCCATGTACACTCTAAGTCAAGTTATATTTTAATTCTGATTATTTTCTGGTATCACTGTAAAGAAAAAATAGTAAAGTTATCATCTTATGAAAGCACACTAATTCTCAGTTACAACATTACGAGACTAGTTTATTGGTATAAATTCACATGAACTTCCCAAGATGAGATATTTTTCATAATTTAAAATTTTTAAGTTATGGTTTATAATGATCACCCTGGAGCAGAAAAGGAAAATCTGTTACTTCAGTAGATGTGTTAAAAATTCTTTCCATTTGCTTTCCACCAAAAGATCATGCTTAAGTACTTTCATTTAATATAAAATATTTTTCAGGTTTGCCTTGTTATTTAACGAAATTCAAAATCAGTTTGCAAAGGCAATCGCCCCATTCTCCCAACCCTCTAAAAAAACTTGTCATTTCATGACAAACATAGATTTCCTGAGAGATGGAAAACATTCACTGTGAAAATTGCTATATTTATCCTTGAGACATATTTGGTAAAATTCACTAATTTGCCCAGTGCATAATTTCAGTATGTTCATGGAAAAACAAACTGTCTTACCAATGACTTTAAAACAGAATCCCTCTGCTCTCAGAATTCAATGGAAGCAAGTGCTATGTAAATACTAATGATTGAGTGTGATCTTCCCAGGCAGTGGGAAGGAAAATGCTCATTTTGATCACATACACTTATGCGTGCACGCACATACTTGTGTGCGTGATTTTTTTTAGGAAAGGCCTTTATAAGATTTTCATAAAAAATAATCAAAACAACAATTTATAGGTAAGACAGAGAGCAAGAAGAAGACAAGATGAGGACTGTTCTTAATCACATAGGTCAAATGCTTTTTGTCTCCCAAATGGTCTCTGAAGATTTTACTTGTACGTAATTTGTATTAATGTGATGTTGTAAAATTTACTTCAGTAATGTGCTAAAAGTCAACAGAAGTCTGTCTGTCTGTCTCTGGTTCTTTCTCTTATCATTTTTAGTTGTATACAAGCTAGCTGATGAAGAGGAAACGAATTTCCTAAATTTGAAGGTGAATATAGAGTTTCAGCTGGGAATTTATAATTTAATTATAAATTAAAAGTAATTAGACATTCTATTTGATTTAAAATAAATATACAATCAGATTTTTCTGTTTGATTTTGACTGTTCATATATGAATGGGTACTGTCTATGTCTCTAAATTTCACAAAGAATTACCAACAAAATCAAACACATAAAATATTCATAATAACCATTTCTTCTACTTACAATTCTAATATCTAAAAAGGCAGGACAAGGTAGCCAAACTGAGGGATATCATGGCCATAATAGACTAAATAGGCTATTCAATGGCTAAAATATGTACTTTAACTACTTGCACACCAAAATGTTACTAGGCACACTAAGAGTAACTGGCAGAGTCTGAATGTTTATATACCCCCCAAATTCATATGTTGAAATCCTAATCCCCGGTGTGATGATATTGGGAGGTGGACCTTTGGGAGCAGTTAGATCATGAGGGAAAGCCTCATGGAATTAGTCTTTTGATTAAAGAGATGCCAGAGAGTTCCCTCACCCTTTCTGCCAGAATATAGCGATCTGTAAGCCAGAAAGTGGCTGTAATCAGACAGTGGATCTTAAGGTAACTGGATCTCGGACTTCCCAGGCTATAGAACTGTGAGAAATAAATGTTTTTGTTTATAAGCCAACGAGTCTACAGCATATTGTTATAGCAGCCAAGCAAACTAAGACAAAAGCCATAACTTAATTTATGTATATTTTGGGGAAATACTTGTCTTTATAAAGAAAATCCCATCCTATATGTGTGCCTCTTTTGACTAGAGTATTTGGATTTACACTATTCATACTAACCTTGATAAACTGAAAATATAATTCTAAAAAATTAGTATGCAAAGTAGAAGACATGAACTTAAAAAAATTTTAAACTCATAATAACGAGTATGAGTGTCACTGGGCAGAGAATCTCTCCCTAGTTTTTTAAGACTCTATTATAATACTCTTTTAAACTGAAAGAGATTCAGGGAAACCCCAGGAAAAGTCCAGAGTCCAAGATTAAAATTACAGAAAGTTTTCAAATAGAGATTGACTAAGAAGTTGGAAGGTGAAAAATTAAACTAGTATATTCACAGTCCAAGCCACTGCTAGTTATGGTTGACGAAACATTTTGAGCTTTATCATTAAGGAATCATACTCAAAATAGACCTCAGATGTACCCGTCTTCCATGCCTATTCTGTTACTCTCTTCATTTTAATTCTGGGTTATAACATCACCTACTTACACAAATGCACTTGATTTTAGGGGAAAAAAACCCTGGAATTCACAAAAATAGCCAGAAATAAACACTCAGCTAGCCCTCAGGCCTCTTTGCATCCTCTTGCATCCATATGATTTTATACACTCATTTTTTAAAGTCTTGCTTTAGTGCTTAATGATAGATTCAAATTGATTACACCAAGACCATCACTGTTTTCACCTGATAATATGACAGACAAACTTGAACTAAAGGTAAAAGAATGCCAACTCAGCAATTTCCTTACTGTTTACTTATGCTAGCACTATTAGTATTGCCTTCAATATGAACTTTCTCTATAGGATTCTTTTTAATTCTCCAGTAATCTTTGAAGAGTTGAATTAGGTAAAACCAGAAAAAAATAATACATCAGTCGTCATAACTGGATATCCGCGAACTGCAATATGTAGTAAACCTTGGAGCAAATAAACGATGGCTTGTACCATAAGATAACGTGGAGCATCCTCCCTGCCCTCGCAATACCTCCCATGCAATATGTAATTTGCGACCTTCTTATATTTTGTCCAAGAATGGGCACCACAGTTGATCTTGACATCAAATAGGAATAAAGTTTAAGGTTTTTATGCAAACTAGATAGTATTAAAGGTAAATCTTCTAGCATTCCAACATATTGCGCTGGTACTCTGTGGTTTATGCATGCCCCCCCAAGAAAAAAAACATAGGATGGAGCCAGTGACTGTGTAATACTACCAGACCAATATTCGTAAAACTCTACTAACGATGTGTCAGTTCTCTCTAGCATTTGGTTTGGATTATCAGTTCTCTCAAGTATTTGGATTTCCTGTACAACTCTATTTTATTCTAACATTCAGAGTTTTAATATCTCTTCCCTAAGTCCTCATTACTCCTGTATCTCTGACCCTTTACTGTACCACACAAAGGAGGTTTTTTTTTTCTTTTTTTTTTATGTTTATTTTTGAGAGAGACAGAGACAGAGTGCAAGCAGAGATGGGGCAGAGAGAGATGGAGACACAGAATCTGAAGCAGGCTCCAGGCTCTGAGCTGTCAGCACAGAGCCTGAGTCAGGGCCCGTACCCATGAACTACGAGATCACAACCTGAGCCAAAGTCCAACACTTAACCTACTGAGCCACCCAGACGTCCCCAAAGGAGTTTTTTCTAAAACTGTCTTCTTTTCTTACATACCTGACCAAGTTCCCCTTTTTGAAACTTTCTCCAACTATGTAAGTCCAATATAAGTAGACCCATGCTCTGTTATACAAGGACGACAGTGATCTCTGCCACTATTAACCCCATGCTTATCTCCCTAGTACTTTCATTCTTTTTACTCCCTCTACTGTAGAAATAATATTTTTTTAGCTCCTCATTCTCCTCCTTTTTCCTGAATCACACTATCGTTATGGCTTCAGGTGGCTAACATCTATTTATCTCACCCCTCACCTTAAGATCACCTCCTCAGAGAGTCCTACATCAAACTGAGTCTTATAACAAAGTTCAGCAGCACTCTGACTCCTTTGATACATTCATTGTACTTCTGTTTGCATGTTTAATGCCTTCTCTTTTTTACTGAGCAATCTAATTCATAAAAACAGGTCAGTGTGACAGGAGTTCAAAGGACCTTAAGAGAAGATTTATCATAGAAAGTGAGAAAAGACTTCAATTTGAAAGTTCATTTTAGAAGCTGAATTTTTATCTGTGTAGGCAGCGATAATGGGAAAAGATCTACAAAGAATACGACTCATTCACTGGATGAGCTGGATGTCATTGAAAGAACCAAGTTTATTTTTTCTTACTATTGGTTTTGCAAACTCACTATATGGATCTATTTATCACTGTCCCTGGGATAAAATCTCAGACAGGGCCTTATATTTTTCAGTCACTCATAGATAATTAAAATGTCCAGTTCATTCTAATAATCCCATAACTTCTGGCTAGTCCAATATCCTTTGATAACTTTAAACTATTTTCCAATTTAAACTATTTCCATGCCCTTGGAAACCCAGATTAGAGAAGTTAGGAATAAAGAACTTAGTTTTATATAGATGACGGCATTATAATGTGGCACTGGTACCCCCTGGATGGTGTTGAGTCATTGTTATTTTCTCTCTCAAGGAGGAATTTTGTAGATTCCATAGAAATGCTTCTGCCTGAACTCTCCAACCACAACTCCCTAAGTGCTTACATTGACTGGCCTCTACAACTCCTTCATTTTTGCCTGTGTTGAGATAGTTGTACACTTCTATGCTGTCCCATGGAGTGGAATTTCTTATTAGACAACATAAGACTGGATACCTTTTTTGCATTTCATATCTGGTCCCCAAGAAATACTCAACCTTGCTCCCTTCAGACTTTTAAACTGAAGTTCGTGTGAACATAATAACTTGTCTCTGTTAACTCAGGAGGAAGAGAAAGCTTTAACCAAATCCTCTTTCTTTTTAGGTATGATAATTTAGTCTCAAGATCCTTAAAATTCCAAAGAAAGTGTGTTAAACCCTCTGAGTTGTCCTTGTGAAGATCTTTTCACTTGACCTGAGGTGGAGGAGTAGGGATAACTGTCTTTCTACCATCCACAAAGGGGATTAGGAATCCAAAGCACAGAAATCCTAAAATTTCTTTTCAAAGAAATCTCTCCTCGTCTCAATTTTCTTCTGATGTAGCTTCGATGTGGCTGTTGGGAGAGACCTGGAACTAGCATTACTGTTTCTTAGCATGAGCTTCAGAGATAAAGAAAGACCTCACTTTAGAATGAAGGACTATCTGATTCTCCTTGTAGGTATAGCCTTTGTGGCCTCAAATGAAAATAAAAGAGAGGCACTTATTTAACATCATATTCTAGGGGGGGGAAACAAGGTTTATCTGGGAATATCTGGTCACCCTCTATTTGGAGATAACCCAATAACTACCTTCACAGATTCTTAAGATCCATTCATACAAACAAACAAACAAACAAAAAGGTGAGGGATAAAGCTGAAAAGGGAGTCTTGAAGATCATTCTTAAGAGCTGAAATTTGGACTTCTAAGCCATAGAATTTTACTGAGAGTATTTTTTAAAACACATTATATTCCCCATCACACTTTTGTAATCACTTCCAACATTGAGAATGATAAAATCTGCTGTAGGGACATTTCTATTAGTGACTCTATTATAATGTGATAGAATTGGATGGTCCCACTGGATTTACATAACTCTGCATTTGGTTCAAAAATTACAGAATTTCAGAGTAAAGAAATCATAATGTACAATCTTTGTTATTAATACAATGAAATTAATTTTACATGAAATTCCTATGCCACATAAAAATAAGAATACTGCCAATAAGGACAGCATAGTATCATCTACTATGATTTTTCAACTGAAGTCATGTAATCTAGCTAAAGAAAAGTGCAAGGTAAAAAAGAAATCCAAAAAATAATTTAGATAGGTCTATATGGACTATGAAGGAATATGAAGGAAATATCCTTATCACTCGATCTAAGTCTTTATAAAGCATAAGGAGTTGGGAAGTCAAATGACTTGATTCTACAAGAACCAGTTAGTAAATCTGAATAGTACTGGCAGAGATATGATAATCAAATCCAGATCTATTAATGACACTGCCATGAGAAGCATATAAATATAAAAATAAAAGGACAAGAATAGAGCCCTGAGGGACCACACATTTTCCAGTAACTGTTTCTGATGAGCTGCTACCCAATATAGTACGCTGTGTCTGCTGACAAAGATAATTACATTTCAAACCAATTTAATGCTGTCTCAGAATTCCAACTCACGTTTCTGAAAGTTCTAACAATATATCACTGTCTACTGTGTCAAAGGTGAGTGATAGATCTAACTTTGAGTGTAGGCATCCATTTTTTCTCAAAAACTCCCACATATCGCTGAAGATAAACAGGTGGTTCCTGGTAATTTAATAGGCACCCCAAAATCCACATTGGAATTTTATCAAATATTAATCATAAATAATTGTGTCTTCAGGCGAAATATCAAACATGTTTCTATTCTGTTTTATTTTTTTTCTAAAAGAGACAAGAATGAGAAAATCTATATCAGAATCTAGTAGGCACATAGTTGATAATCCTCAAATGTTTGTTGGATGAATATATGAACTTATGCATACATATTCATTTACTAGTCAATAAACCAAAGAAGCAAAATGCATGTGAAATATAGTATGCTAATAGGTTATGGTATTCTCATTTCTACCAAAAATTATATTCTGTGTGTAATTCATTAATTATATATATGAGCAGGGCCTTGTGAGCAGGACCAAATAAGTCCTTAAAATAAAACAAAAAGCAATAAAATAAAACCAAGTATAATGAAGATTCCTAAAACAGAAAATTTCTGTTTCTCCAAGACTTGTTTTGAATTAACACTTCTAAGGGGGCGCCCGCTGACTCAATCCATAAAGCATGTGACTCTTTACCTTGAGGTTGTGAATTCGGGCTCCATGTTGGGTATAGAGATTACTTAAAAATAAAATCTTTAAAAGAATGCTTTTAAGAACTGGGGCGCCTGGGTGGCGCAGTGGGGCGCCTGGGTGGCGCAGTCGGTTAAGCGTCCGACTTCAGCCAGGTCACGATCTCGCGGTTCTTGAGTTGGAGCCCCGCGTCGGGCTCTGGGCTGATGGCTCAGAGCCTGGAGCCTGTTTCCGATTCTGTGTCTCCTTCTTTCTCTGCCCCTCCCCCATTCATGCTCTGTCTCTCTCTGTCCCAAAAATAAATAAACATTGAAAAAAAAAATTTTTTTTTTAGGGGCGCCTGGGTGGCGCAGTCGGTTAAGCGTCCGACTTCAGCCAGGTCATGATCTCACGGTCCGTGAGTTCGAGCCCCGCATCGGGCTCTGGGCTGATGGCTCAGAGCCCGGAGCCTGTTTCCGATTCTGTGTCTCCCTCTCTCTCTGACCCTCCCCCGTTCATGCTATGTCTCTCTCTGTCCCAAAAATAAATAAACGTTGAAAAAAAAAAAAATTTAAAAAAAAATTTTTTTTTTTAAAAAAAGAATTAAAAATAAGAAGAAGATTTTATACCTACAGTGGGGGTAAACTGAAGGCCATAAGTTCAGGTGTGTGAATAAAAAATGGTTTCATTATTTGCTGTCCCAAGGACTTATATTCCCCCAACCCACTGACATGTGGGAAAGTCAGCTCTTTTCATTCCATTTGCTTCCCTCCAAGATGGTGGGAATGCCCACACTCATCAGTCAACACCAAACAGCACAACAACATTCTCAGTCTCAGTCCTCATAGCCCCTTCCGTTTTGCCATTTCTACTATTTTAAGTGCCTTTCTCAGAACCTGGTATCCAATCTGCAGGGAGCTGCCACAAAAATCTGCTCATTTTACACAGTTTATATACCAATTCTTTCTCTCCAAACATCCCTGGGCGTATCTCTAGTTTGAAAGCCATCTCCCTCTTTTTCTCTCTGCAAACCCTCCAGGACACCTAATTTATTCTCAATGAAACTGGGTTTTAGGCAAGATATGCCAGGAAGAAAAATACATTCGTTAAGAACAAGTTGAGCTATCACAAAGTAGTCAATAATACAGAGCCTGAAAAAATTCAGTTTATTACTCTTTCATACAATATCCACAGATAAAAGATCCTAATAGAAGAGTTCCTACTATTTTCAACCCAGGAAGCCCGGCTGTGGGTTTGGCATCAACGTGTAATCAAGTATGTTGTTCAAGTACTCAGTGGAAGGACAAAAGGGACTTAGGAGAACATGTGTACATTTCTTTATAAGGGCCTACTTTGCAATAAGGACTGATTTCACAGGTGTGTGACCAGTGATGTCACACAGGCCTTGCACTCAGAAGAGAGCCTAGGCTCTAATGCTCTGCAGTCACCATATTATTATTTTTTAATTATTAATAATTTTATCTTTCAATTTCTTTCATAAGAAAAGTTCAATGTGACAATGGAGCATGTGCGAAGGGCATGGAGCCTTGGCTCGCTATTGATTCTACTTTCCCGTGATGTCCCCACCTCCTTGAGTAAGACTTGAACACTCTCTGCCACACCCCACTTAGCAACTGCTGTCCCTCACCCCTAGCAGGTGTTGACTATTACAAATAAAGTCTGTATCAACATTCATGTACATGTTTGTGTGAATGTAAGTGTTCCTTTCTCTAGAGAAAATATCTCAAAGTGGTATTTCTGCCTCATATAGTAGATGTGTGTTTAACTTTCATCAAAACAGCCATTGGTTTTTCAAAGTGGCTGTGCCTTCCTGCATTGCCACCAGCAACATATGGGAGGTACAGTTGCTCTGCATTATCACCATACTTGATATTGCCATTATTTTTTATTTTAACCGCTTTAATAGGTGCCTAGTAGTATTTAGTTGGGGTTGTAATTTGAAATTTCCTAATGGATAATAATGTTGAATGTATTTATGCACTTATTTTTCACATTTACACCCTCCCTGGTGAAATATATGTTCAAAATGAAGTCCAATTTTTCAGTTGTTTTCTTTTATGGTTATGTTTTTAGAATAATTTATAAAATCTCTTGGCCTAACCTCAAGCGATAAAGACTGCCTCCTATACTTTTTATTAAGAGTTTATAGATTTATGTTTTATATTTAGATATAAGATTCATTTTGCAGTCAAATGCTCTACCCTGAGCTATACCCCTTTCTTATTTTGTATTAATTTTTATATAATGAATGAGGCTTAGGTCTGGGTTTATGTGTTTGCAAATGGATGACCAGTTGTTCCAACACTGTTCATTAACAAGACCAATCTTCTCTGTTTATTGCTTTGCCCTTTGTCAATAATCAAATGGCCATATTCATATAGGTCTATTTCTTTACTCTCTATGTGGTTCCATTGATCCTTGTGTCTATTTTTTCACCAATACTACACTGTCTTCATTAGTGTGCATAATGTCTATTGATCAGTTATTTTTTTTCTTCAAATAAGTTTGCTTAGTAGCATGTTTTCTGTGGGCCACTGGTGTTAATCAGCGCCATTTGAGAAAAGAGGTTTGATTCTGTGGGGATGGAAAAATGGCTAGAGAAGACAATGCTTATCAGCAAGTACAGGGTGTACCTACAGACCTGACCTCCAAGATTAGGATACAGAGTGTATCTAGAAGTGGGATAGTAAAGACTTTATATCTTTGTCAAAAGTCAACTAATTCTACTTGTGTAGGTTTATTTCTAGATTCTATATTTATGTTCCACTGATCTACACATCTATAATTTTATCAGTATTACATTGATTAGATTGTAGTTTCTTGGTAAGTCTTAAAAAAGTAGTATAAGTTATAAACTTAATTTTTGTTTTTGTTTATGTTTTTCTAGTTACTGTGTATCCCCAAGTACATTTTAAAATCAATTTGACAATGTTTACAAAATCTTAATGGGATTTTTTTTGGAATTGCTTTAATCTATGTATTATTTTGGAGAGAGGTGACATCTTAACAATATTGAGTTTTCCAACCCATAAACACATATTTCTTTCATTTGTGTTTTATGGCTCTCAGTATCAAGTCTTACATAAATTTTATGGTTTACATAAGCATAATATTTTGGGGACAATTACAAGTAATGTATTTTAATTGAAATTTCCAATTGTTTATTATTAGTACATAGATTAATACAATTAGTATATAAATTGGTACAATTGATGTTTGTATATTGATCTAGTATCCTACAACTTTGTTAAACTCAGTTAGCATTTTTAATAATTTTTCTGTAGGTTCTTTTAAGTTCTCTATGTAGGCAATATATTGTCTGTAAACAGAAACAGTTTTAGTGTTGTTTCTTTTTCTCAACTTGTATGTTTTTGGTATATTATTTTTTGTCCTACTGTACTGCCTAGAACTTTCCCTAGTATTTTGAATAGGGGTGGTGGGAATATTTCTGCTTTAATCCAAATTTTAGGTGGAAAGAATTTAGTCTTTAATGATTCAGTATAATTTTACCTGAAAGATTTTGTGAGAATGTCCTTTATCAGGATGAGGATATCCCCTTGTACTCCTGGTTTGCTAAGAGTTTTCAATCATGAATCAATATTGAATTTAGTCAAATGTTTTCCCTACATTTATAAGATCAGGGATATGGTTCATATGTTAACATTATTTATATATATATATATATATATATATATATATATATAGTGCTCCTATTTATATACATGTAGTGCTCCTATGAACATTCATGTAGGAGTATTTGTTTATATATGTGTCTTCAATTCATTCCAGTTTTCTTTTGAATAGTTAGTATGATATGGCTTTTTCATGCTTTTATATTTAACAATTTGTATTTTTGTAGAGAGCATATTGTTGAGTTTTGCCTTGTTCAACCCATAAAAAAAAAACACTTGCTTTAATTTTAATTGAGGTGCTTAAGCCATTTGTATTTAATGTACTATTGATATTCTTTAGATACATCAAATAGATTTATATTCCATGATATCATCTTTTTCTTGCAACCTTTTTCCCTTCTGCCTTGCCTTCTTTTGGATAACTTTATATTTCTTAAGATTCCATCTTGTTGGCTTATTAGTCACTTTTTTTAGGGGTTCATTTAGGGTTGATGAAATATATCTCTATCAAATGTTCCTTCAAGTAGTATTATAGCACTTCAAATAATTGAACAGTATAGTTCAATTATCTCCTTCTTGGTCTTTGTGTTACTGTCATACATTTGTTTCTATGTTATAAGCTCTATAATATATTATTATTTTTGCTTTAAGCTGTCAATTATCTTCTCACATGATTCATTTAAATAAAAATAAATTATTTTACATTTAACCTACCTTATTATATTACCATAAATAGTTATACTTAATTATTATATAATTCTAATGCTTTCTAATGCTACTCATCTCAGTATAGACCCATAGTTCCAAACGGACCTTTCTTCTTTCTGCCATATGGATCTTTTTAAAAATTATTTCATTCAAAATTGAAGGCAAAATAAAGATTATTTAAGATATATACAACCTCAAAGAATTCACCATCATATACTGCTATCCATTAAAAATATAACACTGAGGGGCACCCGGGTGGCTCAGTCAGTTGAGCATCTGACTTGGGCTCAGGTCATGATTTCACAGTTTGTGAGTTTGAGCCCCACATCAGGCTCTGTGCAGACAGCTTAGAGCCTGGAACCTGCTTCAGATTCTGTGTCTCCCTTTCTCTCTGCTCCTCCCCCACTCATGCTCTGTCTCTCTCTCCTTCAAAAATAAATAAAAACATTTTAAATATATATATATAACACTGAAAGTTGGTAAGAGACTATTGAAGAAGCATGAATATAATACATGTGAGAGGCACCTCCTCTACTTATATTTTACTTAATGAAGATTTTTTGCTTTTGCATGTCTAATATCTTGCTAAGTGCTGTGATTCATGGTTTGCTTTTGTTCAAAATAGTTTGCACTTTTTGTTAATAAAATGAACTTGAGAAAATATTAAAATATCTATATATGTATACACATATATATGTGTATACATACATATGTATATATATATGGTGCAAGGTACATGTATAAATTTTAATTGTGTAATACTTACAAAGGAAACAAGATTGAGATATATTTTAATAATATATTTTATTTAACCCAATATAACCAAAATATTATTTCAAAATATTACCATTAAAAAATAACAAAATATTTCACATTGTTTTGCAGTAAATCTTCTAAATCTAATGTGAATTGCATAATTATAGCTATGTTAATTTGGCCTACTCACATTTCCAGCACTCAGAAGCCACACATGTCTACTGGCTATTGTTTTGGACATCATAGATCTAAACTACCATGATTGGCTTAAAATAACTATGGTCACTTCCCCAAGGGAGGAAATAGGAACCTAGGCAAGATAGAAAGTTCTTGATATATATTTTGTAGGCAACTATTAATGTGTATGACACCATACTCATATACCTTCTTCCTATGACTTCTAAGTTATCATAATAATTATACCATTTTGAATGTATCTTAGATTTACGTTACCTAAGATTTTTGGTAAGTTAGGGCTATAATTAAGGGGCCAATGAACAAGCTGACCAAGCATTACATGGTGCAAGTTGCTACCTCTTTCCTTAGTTCTATAATATGAAAAGGCTGAACAAATTAGCCATATACTGCATGTACTGAGTAACTGGCCCAAACCTCTCAGCAAAAAGTGCTGACCTAGATCTTCTGCTTATGACCTAATTCTTTATGGCATCCAATTCTCTAAGAAATCTTTCTCCAAGGTCTTGCAAGAAAATAAGTATAAATTACTCAAAACACAAATTCCTCAAGTCCTATGGTTACCCCATTGCACTACTTGTGTTCAGGTGATAGAATGGAGAGGAACAATTTATCTGGTTGATGAATCTTCTGTTAACCTCAAACAGTATTCTACTCTGTAACCTACTTTTGTGGAAGGAATGAAGGTGTAACATTTAAAGCAATGTTCCCAGTGGTCTAGCAGATTCTCCAATAAAAGATTTTCCTTTAAAAAAATTCCTTCACAGAATTATCAAGGCTGTGTATTAAAATATGCAAATATTTAAAACAAGGTTGTTCAATATGATAACCCATGTATATAAAATCTCCTTACATTAAGCAGATATTTAGGTAATAAAATTTGAGGTCTGGTATGGAAATAGATGAGATGGCACATAGAGAGTTGTTCTCTAAGATTCTTAATCTTCTAACTTTATTTTTAGAAAAAAATAACAGTCCTTTATCCCTTTCAAAATACATACAAAAGATCTACTAGATACATTTCTGTGTGCAATGACTTCCTCTTATATTGCCATATTTGGAAGACTCTACAGCATAGTGGTTATGTTTTAGACTCTAAAATCAGCCTGAAATGTATCTAAATCCTGGTTCTAACAATACTAGTTCTATTAAATGGGAATATTTCTTTCTTTACATCAGTTTTCTCATATGTATAATGGATGACATATAGTACAAAGAATGCTGATATTCTATAGAAATAATATGATTAAATGATATCATACCCATGAAGTATACATCATAGTGTTTGACCCAGAAAAAGATCAACAAATATAATCTCTGCATCTGTTTGCTTGACTGCTTGATATCTTGGCAATGGGTCTTTTTTTTATTGCTTATTTTGTGTGTCTTATATTTTTATTTAAATGTTAGACATTACACATAGAAGAGCAGTAGAGACTGAATTCAATAGAATTTATGGGCAAAAAAAAGTGTGCTTCTTTTCTTATTTTTCTTTTGGCTAGACCTTTCATAAGAATAATTGAGTTAATCTAGTCAGTAGTTAAATTGGGTTTGGGATTTGTTATTGTATAGTTTTCTTTGTTACTGGTATACCAGCAACTTCAAATCCTTCCATCAGTGAACTGCTGCTTCCCTGTACTTGGAGGTACCTTCAGGTGCCAGAAGTTTTTCTCAGTATTCTTGTTCCACCTTAAACTTTCAGAAGACTATGCATTCCTGCATCACAGAGGGAGAGTTTTGTCACTTTCTTTCTCCTCCCTCAGCTCCACACCACTACTGTTTGATAGTGGGGTAAGGAGCAAGCACTTTCTCAGTTCTCCTGCTGAAGCCTCAGTTTTAGGCAAATCCTGGGTGTTGGGGCTGCTTTTGCTTTTATTTCTCTTTGGACAGTCTTGTCACACTTTAAAATTCAGTTCATTTGGTTACATTGTAACTTCAGCTTTCTAACACACTCCCCAAATCATGACTTTAAGTATCATCTGGGTTTTGTTGTTGTTGTTCTTGTTCTTAGAATGTGAGTGACATTCTCTTATGAATTACTACATCTTAACAGAAACATCTAAACTGAAACATTTTAAGAAGTCATTCTTGATCTTTGACAAGAATGATTAAGTTATTTGTAAAGAGTAATTTGTAACAGTAATTTGTAACTGATTTGTAAACAGTCACATGGCACTTTATACATGCAGAGGGCTTAGTAAATATTTGAAATCAAGCTCACTTGTGGAGCGTATTTAAATTCAGAAGTTGAGCTTCTGTATTCTCAATTAAACACTTAATTCTATAATTCAATAAAATAAAGTAAATTAAACTATCCATAGCAGCCTTACATATTAAAAGTTTATTAAATATACAAATATATATATGGCCTGATATCAAATATGTTTTCAGTGACAGTGTTTTATCTTCCTTATCAGTATTTTCACTCAATTACAGTACTGAAAAGAAATTTCAAAGTCTTTATTTGGAAAAAGTTAATGTTTCTGGAAAGTCAATTAAAAATTGTAATAAATTACATAACAGTTAACTTCCAGCATCTTATACTTATATTAAATAAAGTTAAAAGTCATAATCTAGCCTACAATATTAAAAATAATTAATTGAAACATTTTAGAATCTTTTGCCAACTGATTATTTATATTCAGAGACCAAGTGAAACTGAGATTGCTTTTACAGTATTCATCACTGAGGTATGTTGGAGTAATTTTTTAAAATGGAAAAATATAAAATAATATTCACATGAGAAATATTTTTATTAACATAAAAAATAATGAATTGTTATGTATTAATCATAATAATTGGATTAAAATATTCTTAATAAGCCTCTCTTAGATTACATTTCAATGTAATGCCTAAAAGATAATTTTAGAAAATGTATATTTGAGGGAAATGCTCAGCAAGGAATGCTAAGCATCAAAATCTCAAATTTGTAGCCTTACACGTTGGCTGCTCTGAAAGCATAGAGAAGAATGGTGGTAAGACCACCTCAAAAATCTTTATCAAGGGTTTCTCAACCTTGTCACTATTGACTGGATAATTGATGTGGGAGCTGTCCTGTAGGTTGTAGGTTATTTAGTAGCATTCCTGACCTTTACACACTAGGTGCCAGTAGTACCCATCCAATAGTAAAAAACATTACCAAATGTCCCCTGGGTGTGGGGTGGCAAATACACTCCTAACTGTGAACCATAACTAGTCCCCAGCATAACTGATCCCCAGCACCAGTTAAACCTAAACCATATATCCAAAAGTAAATAGAGAACTGAGTTTCTCAGAGTGCTTAAGAGTTCTATATTCAAATGCATATACATGTTGAATGTATGTATTAATATTTTTTAAAGGTCTACAGGATAGTCAGTGCGAGGAAATTAACATGAAGTGGCCAGAGGGAGGCTGGGATGATGGCAGAGTAGGAGAACCTTAAGCTCACCTCCTCCAATGAATACTAATAAATAACACTCACATCAGCATAAATCACCCAGATAATGACCCAAAGATGGCAGAACAAACCACAACCAAAGGTGGAGAAGCGCCACATAGACAAAGGTAGGAAGGCTAGAGATGCAGTTTGAGAGAGAAGAGGACTGTAGCCATCTGCAGTTGGGAGTGAGCCAGAGGCATGGTGAAGGATGAGAAATAGACCATCACACAGGAGACACACAAAGGGAAGATGAATCCCCATAACATTTGGCTTTGAAAGTGGGAGGAGCCAAATTTCATGAGTTCTTACAATCAGCAGGACTTAAAGCCTGGAATTTTAAAAATCAGCAGGTTCAGCTCTTGGAGAGTCCAGAGGGTATTGGAAAGCTGAGTCCATGTCGTTACAGAGAGAGCAGGACAAACAACCAGCAGAGATACAGAATAGAAGTAGCAGCATGAAAAATGCCTGAGGCACAGGGAGGGACAGTTATTTATTAATCTCGGATCTTGACCAGAGAGGCAGAGATCTCAGGGAGACCCCTCCAGGAACAAAAGAGGTAATGGTGCCATTTCCCTTCCCAGCCCTCAGTATATTCCTTCAGTGTGGGAACCAGTGGGGGAACTACACTCACTACCTAACTTGCTTACACCAAGCTCCACCCTACCCCTTACCACCCCCATGCTTCAGTGGATCTTTCCTTTCCAATCACTCTAGTCATGCTTGCCTCAGTTCTGGTGCTATAAGTCCCCTTCCCCAAAAAACCAGTACATACCCCAACAACACCAAGTCTCCCATCCCAGGGCATCAATTCCATCAATGGTGATGAGAGGGGTCATTTTGCAAACAGACCAGCACAACCTTGTTATAATGCACCCTACCCAGCCAGGGACAAAACACAGCCCACAATTGGCAAAGGGAGTCTCCATAAACAAGTGGTCTCAAGGAAAAAGCAGCTAGGACACAATGGTAGGGTACATACAATACATAGGAAACCCTCACTGAAGTACCAGATCCTAGGGAACACAGGACACAGCATTGCAGGGCACTACAGAACCTCTTGTTCATAAGGCCATTATCCTCAAGAGCAAGAGACATAACTGATTTTCCTAACACAGAGAAACAGACACAGAATTAGACAAAAGGAGGAGACAGAAGTATGTTCCAAATGAAAGAATAGAACAAAACCACAGCAAAGATCTAAGCAAAGTGGATGTAAGTAATATTCCTGATAGAGAATTTAAAGTAATGATTAGAAAGCTAATGGACTTGAGAAAAGAGTGGAGGACATCAGTGAAACTCTTAACAAAGAGATTAAAAAACGATCAGAGGTGAAGAACATAGTAAGTGAGATTAAAATATAGTTGATAGAATAATTAGCAGGCTACAGGAAACAGAGGAATAAATTAACGATGTAGAAGGCAGAGTAACTGAAAGTAATCAAGCTGAGCAGGTGAGAGGAAAAAAAGCATGCAAAATCAGAATAGACTTAGGGAACTCAGTGACTCCATAAAGTTAACAACACAGAAAAATATAGGGATCCCAGAAGAAGAAAAGAGATATAAGGGGCAGAAATTTTATTTGAAGAAATAATAGATGAAAATTTCCCTATGGGGAAGGAAACAGACATCCAGATGTAGGAGGCAGAGAGTCCCCCCAAAAAAATCATCCCAGGGAGGTCCACACCAAAACACATAGTAATTTTATTTTATTTTTTTTATATGAAATTTATTGACAAATTGGTTTCCATACAACACCCAGTGCTCATCCCAAAAGGTGCCCTCCTCAATACCCATCACCCACCCTCCCCTCCCTCCCACCCCCCATCAACCCTCAGTTTGGTCTCAGTTTTTAACAGTCTCTTATGCTTTGGCTCTCTCCCACTCTAACCTCTTTTTTTTTTCCTTCCCCTCCCCCATGGGTTCCTGTTAAGTTTCTCAGGATCCACATAAGAGTGAAACCATATGGTATCTCTCTTTCTCTGTATGGCTTATTTCACTTAGCATCACACTCTCCAGTTCCATCCACGTTGCTAGAAAAGGCCATATTTCATTTTTTCTCATTGCCACGTAGTATTCCATTGTGTATATAAACCACAATTTCTTTATCCATTCATCAATTGATGGACATTTAGGCTCTTTCCATAATTTGGCTATTGTTGAGAGTGCTGCTATGAACATTGGGGTACAAGTGGCCCTATGCATCAGTACTCCTGTATCCCTTGGATAAATTCCTAGCAGTGCTATTGCTGGGTCATAGGGTAGGTCTATTTTTAATTTTCTGAGGAACCTCCACACTGCTTTCCAGAGCGGCTGCACCAATTTGCATTCCCACCAACAGTGCAAGAGGGTTCCCGTTTCTCCACATCCTCTCCAGCATCTATAGTCTCCTGATTTGTTCATTTTGGCCACTCTGACTGGCGTGAGGTGATATCTGAGTGTGGTTTTGATTTGTATTTCCCTGATAAGGAGCGACGTGGAGCATCTTTTCATGTGCCTGTTGGCCATCCGGATGTCTTCTTTAGAGAAGTGTCTATTCATGTTTTCTGCCCATTTCTTCACTGGGTTATTTGTTTTTCGGGTGTGGAGTTTGGTGAGCTCTTTGAGAGATTTTAGATACTAGCCCTTTGTCCGATATGTCATTTGCAAATATCTTTTCCCATTCCGTTGGTTGCCTTTTAGTTTTGTTGGTTGTTTCCTTTGCTGTGCAGAAGCTTTTTATCTTCATAAGGTCCCAGTAATTCACTTTTGCTTTTAATTCCCTTGCCTTTGGGGATGTGTCGAGGAAGAGATTGCTACGGCTGAGGTCAGAGAGGTCTTTTCCTGCTTTCTCCTCTAAGGTTTTGATGGTTTCCTGTCTCACATTCAGGTCCTTTATCCATTTTGAGTTTATTTTTGTGAATGGTGTGAGAAAGTGGTCTAGTTTCAACCTTCTGCATGTTGCTGTCCAGTTCTCCCAGCACCATTTGTTAAAGAGGCTGTCTTTTTTCCATTGGATGTTCTTTCCTGCTTTGTCAAAGATGAGTTGGCCATACGTTTGTGGGTCTAGTTCTGGGGTTTCTATTCTATTCCATTGGTCTATGTGTCTGTTTTGGTGCCAATACCATGCTGTCTTGATGATGACAGCTTTGTAGTAGAGGCTAAAGTCTGGGATTGTGATGCCTCCTGCTTTGGTCTTCTTCTTCAAAATTACTTTGGCTATTCGGGGCCTTTTGTGGTTCCATATGAATTTTAGGATTGCTTGTTCTAGTTTCGAGAAGAATGCTGGTGCAATTTTGATTGGGATTGCATTGAATGTGTAGATAGCTTTGGGTAGTATTGACATTTTGACAATATTTATTTTTCCAATCCATGAGCAGGGAATGTCTTTCCATTTCTTTAAATCTTCTTCAATTACCTTCAGAAGCTTTCTATAGTTTTCAGCATACAGATCCTTTACATCTTTGGTTAGATTTATTCCTAGGTATTTTATGCTTCTTGGTGCAATTGTGAATGGGATCAGTTTCTTTATTTGTCTTTCTGTTGCTTCATTGTTAGTGTATAAGAATGCAACTGATTTCTGTACATTGATTTTGTATCCTGCAACTTTGCTGAATTCCTGTATCAGTTCTAGCAGACTTTTGGTGGAGTCTATCGGATTTTCCATGTATAGTATCATGTCATCTGCAAAAAGCGAAAGCTTGACTTCATCTTTGCCAATTTTGATGCCTTTGTTTTCCTTTTGTTGTCTGATTGCTGATGCTAGAACTTCCAGCACTATGTTAAACAACAGCGGTGAGAGTGGGCATCCCTGTCGTGTTCCTGATCTCAGGGAAAAAGCTCTCAGTTTTTCCCTGTTGAGGATGATGTTAGCTGTGGGCTTTTCATAAATGGCTTTTATGATCTTTAAGTATGTTCCTTCTATCCCGACTTTCTCAAGGGTTTTTATTAAGAAAGGGTGCTGGATTTTGTCAAAGGCCTTTTCTGCATCGATTGACAGGATCATATGGTTCTTATCTTTTCTTTTATTAATGTGATGTATCACGTTGATTGATTTGCGAATGTTGAACCAGCCCTGCATCCCAGGAATGAATCCCACTTGATCATGGTGAATAATTCTTTTTATATGCCGTTGAATTCGATTTGCTAGTATCTTATTGAGAATTTTTGCATCCATATTCATCAGGGATATTGGCCTGTAGTTCTCTTTTTTTACTGGGTCTCTGTCTGGTTTAGGAATCAAAGTAATACTGGCTTCATAGAATGAGTCTGGAAGTTTTCCTTCCCTTTCTATTTCTTGGAATAGCTTGAGAAGGATAGGTATTATCTCTGCTTTAAACGTCTGGTAGAACTCCCCTGGGAAGCCATCTGGTCCTGGACTCTTATTTGTTGGGAGATTTTTGATAACCGATTCAATTTCTTCACTGGTTATGGGTCTGTTCAAGCTTTCTATTTCCTCCTGATTGAGTTTTGGAAGCGTGTGGGTGTTCAGGAATTTGTCCATTTCTTCCAGGTTGTCCAGTTTGTTGGCATATAAGTTTTCATAGTATTCCCTGATAATTGTTTGTATCTCTGAGGGATTGGTTGTAATCATTCCATTTTCATTCATGATTTTATCTATTTGGGTCATCTCCCTTTTCTTTTTGAGAAGCCTGGCTAGAGGTTTGTCAATTTTGTTTATTTTTTCAAAAAACCAACTCTTGGTTTCGTTGATCTGCTCTACAGTTTTTTTAGATTCTATATTGTTTATTTCTGCTCTGATCTTTATTATTTCTCTTCTTCTGCTGGGTTTAGGCTGCCTTTGCTGTTCTGCTTCTAGTTCCTTTAGGTGTGCTGTTAGATTTTGTATTTGGGATTTTTCTTGTTTCTTGAGATAGGCCTGGATTGCAATGTATTTTCCTCTCAGGACTGCCTTCGCTGCGTCCCAAAGCGTTTGGATTGTTGTATTTTCATTTTCGTTTGTTTCCATATATTTTTTAATTTCTTCTCTAATTGCCTGGTTGACCCACTCATTCGTTAGTAGGGTGTTCTTTAACCTCCATGCTTTTGGAGGTTTTCCAGACTTTTTTCTGTGGTTGATTTCAAGCTTCATAGCATTGTGGTCTGAAAGTAAGCATGGTATAATTTCAATTCTTGTAAACTTATGAAGGGCTGTTTTGTGACCCAGTATATGATCTATCTTGGAGAATGTTCCATGTGCACTCGAGAAGAAAGTATATTCTGTTGCTTTGGGATGCAGAGTTCTAAATATATCTGTCAAGTCCATCTGATCCAATGTGTCATTCAGGGCCCTTGTTTCTTTATTGACCGTGTGTCTAGATGATCTATCCATTTCTGTAAGTGGGGTGTTAAAGTCCCCTGCAATTACCACATTCTTATCAATAAGGTTGCTTATGTTTATGAGTAATTGTTTTATATATTTCGGGGCTCCAGTGTTCGGCGCATAGACATTTATAATTGTTAGCTCTTCCTGATGGATAGACCCTGTAACTATTATATAATGTCCTTCTTCATCTCTTGTTACAGCCTTTAATTTAAAGTCTAGTTTGTCTGATATAAGTATGGCTACTCCAGCTTTCTTTTGGCTTCCAGTCGCATGATAAATAGTTCTCCATCCCCTCACTCTCAATCTAAAGGTGTCCTCAGGTCTAAAATGAGTCTCTTGTAGACAGCAAATAGATGGGTCTTGTTTTTTTATCCATTCTGATACCCTATGTCTTTTGGTTGGCACATTTAATCCATTTACATTCAGTGTTATTATAGAAAGATACGGGTTTAGAGTCATTGTGATGTCTGTATTTTTTATGCTTGTAGTGATGTCTCTGGTACTTTGTCTCACAGGGTCCCCCTTAGGATCTCTTGTAGGGCTGGTTTAGTGGTGACAAATTCCTTCAGTTTTTGTTTGTTTGGGAAGACCTTTATCTCTCCTTCTATTCTAAATGACAGACTTGCTGGATAAAGGATTCTCGGCTGCATATTTTTTCTGTCTAGCACCCTGAAAATCTCGTGCCAATTCTTTCTGGCCTGCCAAGTTTCAAAAGAGAGATCAGTCACGAGTCTTATAGGTCTCCCTTTATATGTGAGGGCACGTTTACCCCTTGCTGCTTTCAGAATTTTCTCTTTATCCTTGTATTTTGCCAGTTTCACTATGATATGTCGTGCAGAAGATCGATTCAAGTTACGTCTGAAGGGAGTTCTCTGTGCCTCTTGGATTTCAATGCCTTTTTCCTTCCCCAGTTCAGGGAAGTTCTCAGCTATTATTTCTTCAAGTACCCCTTCAGCACCTTTCCCTCTCTCTTCCTCCTCTGGGATACCAATTATGCGTATATTATTTCTTTTTAGTGTATCACTTAGTTCTCTAATTTTCCCCTCATACTCCTGGATTTTTTTATCTCTCTTTTTCTCAGCTTCCTCTTTTTCCATAATTTTATCTTCTAGTTCACCTATTTTCTCTCCTCTGCCTCTTCCATCCGAGCCGTGGTCATTTCCATTTTGTTTTGCATTTCATTTAAAGCGTTTTTCAGCTCCTCGTGACTGTTCCTTAGTCCCTTGATCTCTGTAGCAAGAGATTCTCTGCTGTCCTGTATACTGTTTTCAAGCCCAGCGATTAATTTTATGACTATTATTCTATTATTCTAAATTCACTTTCTGTTATATTGTTTAAATCCTTTTTGATCAGCTCATTAGCTGTTGTTATTTCCTGGAGATTCTTCTGAGGGGAATTCTTCCGCTTGGTCATTTTGGATAGTCCCTGGTGTGGTGAGGACCTGCAGGGCACTTCCCCTGTGCTGTGGTGTATAACTGGAGTTGGTGGGCGGGGCCGCAGTCAGACCTGATGTCTGCCCCCAGCCCACCGCTGGGGCCACAGTCAGACTGGTGTGTGCCTTCTCTTCCCCTCTCCTAGGGGCGGGATTCACTGTGGGGTGGTGTGGCCCGTCTGGGCTACTTGCACACTGCCAGGCTTGTGATGCTGGGGATCTGGTGTATTAGCTGGGGTGGGTAGGCAAGGTGCACAGGGGCAGGAGGGGCAGGCT
The DNA here is from genome assembly GCF_016509475.1 of Prionailurus bengalensis. NCBI lineage: Eukaryota > Metazoa > Chordata > Mammalia > Carnivora > Felidae > Prionailurus > Prionailurus bengalensis. The sequence continues at coordinate 154,814,358 of NC_057343.1, read as the reverse complement.
TAGCTCGCTTCTCCTTAGGTGATCCACTTCAGGAGGGGCCCTGTGGCAGTGGGAGGGAGTCAGATCTGCTGCCGGAGGTTTGGCTCCGCAGAAGCACAGAGTTGGGTGTTTGCACGGAGCGAGCATTTTCCCTGGCAGGAACCGGTTCCCTTTGGGATTTTGGCTGGGGGATGGGGGGGGGGGGGATGGCGCTGGCGAGCGCCTTTGTTCCCCACCAAACTGAGCTCTGACATCCAGGGGCTCAGTAGCTCTCCCTCCCTTTGTCCTCCAGCCTTCCCGCTTTCCGAGCAGAGCTGTTGACTTATGACCTCCCAGACGCTAAGTCGCGCTTGCTGTTGGAACACAATCCGTCAGGCCCCTCCGCTTTTGCAAGCCAGACTCAGGGACTCTGCTTGGCCGGTGAGCCGCCCCTCTGCCCCGGCTCCCTCCCGCCAGTCCGTGGAGCGCGCGCCACCTTCCCGCCCTTCCTACCCTCTTCTGTGGGCCTCTCATCTGCGCTTGGGTCTGGCGACTCCGTTCTGCTAATCCTCTGGCGGTTTTCTGGGTTATTTAGGCAGGTATAGGTGGAACCTAAGTGATCAGCAGGACGCGCGGTGAGCCCAGCGTCCTCCTAGGCCGCCATCTTCCCAGAATTCCTCCACATGGTAATTTTAAAAGGCAAAAAAAAGTAGTAATAAACAAAATTTTTTTAAAGCAGCAAGAGAAATTAAGACAGTTACCCACAAGGGGAACCCCATAAGGCCATCATATTTTTCAGTAGAAACTTTGCAGGCCAGAAGGGAGAGTCATGATATATTTAAAGTGCTAAAAGGGAAAAAATCTGCAGCCAAGAATACTCTATCCAGCAAGGCTATCATTCAGTATAGAAAGAGATGAGAGAGAGAGAGAGAGTTTCTCTGACAAACAAAAAATACAGGATTTCAAGACGACTAAACCAAGAAACATTAAAGAGGACTCATTGAGTGTAAAGGAAAGACCATAAATGACAATACAAAGGTAGGAAACACAGAAGCAATAAAAATAAGTATATCTGTAAAAATCAGTCAAGGAATTCAAAAAATAAAAGAATGTAAAATATGTTACCATATATCTTAAATGTTGGGGAAGAGGAGTAAAGAACGGGTTCAAACTTAAGTGACCATCAACTCCAGCATGGCTATATGCCAAAAATGTTATATACAAATGTAATGGTAATCACAAATCAAAACCAGTGATAGATATGTAAAGAATAAAGAGAAATAAATCCAAGTATATCAAGAAAGAAGACCAACAAACCATGAAAGAGAGGAAGAGAAGAAAGGATTGGAGAAAAGCTACAAAAACAACCACAAAAGAAGTAACAAAATGGCAATAAATACATATCTATCAATAATTACTTTGAATGTAAGTGAACAAAATGCTCCTATCAAAAGACAATGGGTGACAGAGTAGATAAAAAAACATGACCCATCTATATGTTGCCCTCAAGAAACTTATTTCAGATAGACCTCTGCAGGTTGAAAGAGAGGGGATGGAGAAATATTTATTATGCAAACAAATGACAAAAGATAGCTAGGGTAGCAATCCTTATATTGGACGATAAGGCTTTAAAGTAAACACTATAACAAGAGACAAAGAAGGGCACTATATAATAATAAAAGGGGCAATCCAACAAGAAGGCATAACAATTGTAAATATTTGTACATCCAACATGGAAGCACCCAAATATATAAAACAGTTAATAAATGTAAAGGTACTAATTGAGAGTAATGTAATAATGCCAGGGGACTTTAATACCCCACTTACATCAATAGACAGATGATCCAAAATGATAATCAACAAGGAAACAGACTTTGAAAGATACACTGGACTAGATGGATTTAATGGGCATATTCAGAACATTCCACCCCAAAACAGGAGAATACATATTCTTCTCAAGTGCACATGAAATATTCTCCAGAATAGATCACATATTAGGCCACAAAACAAGTCTCAACAAGTTCAAAAAGAATGAAGTCATACCATGCGTCTTTCTAAGAACAATGCTATGAAACTAGTAATCAACCATTAGAAAAAATCTGAAAGAGCACAAATACATCGAGGTTAAATAAGTTAATAAACAATAAATGGGTCAACCATATCAAAGATGAAATCAAAAAATTACATGGAAATGAATGAAAATGAAAACACAACAGTGCAAAACCTTTGGGATGCAGCAAAATGGGTTTAAGAGGGAATTTTATAGCAATACAGGGCTACCTTAAGAAGAAGAAAAAATCTCAAATAAACAACCTAACTTTACACCCGAAAAAGCTAGAAAAATGAGAACAAACAAAACCCAAAACAGCAGAAGGAAGGAAATAATAAAGATTAGAGCAGAAATAAATGACACAAATACTAAAAAAACAATAGTACAGATCAATGAAACTAGAAGCTGTTTCTTTGAAGAGACCAACACAATTGGGAAACCTCTAGACAGACTAATCAAGAGAGAGACAGAGACAGAGAGAGAGAGAAAGCACTGAAGTAAACAAAATCACAAAAGAAAGAGGAGAAATAGAAATAACAATCAACACAACAGAAATACAAACAATTAAAAAGGAATATTATGAAAAATTATATGTCAATAAATGGGACAACCGAGAAGAAATGGGTAAATTCCTAGAAACATATAATCTCCCAAAACTGAAACAGGAAAAATTAGAAAATTTGAACACACTGATAACCAGTTATGAAATTGGATTAGTAATCAAAAAAATCCCAAAAAACAAAAGTTCCTAACCAGATAGCTTCACAGGTGAAATCTATCAAACATTTAAAGAAGAGTTAATACCAATTCTTCTCAAACTATTCCAAAAAATAGAAGAGGAAGAAAAGTTCCAAATTCATCCTATGAAGCCAGGATTACCCTGATACCAAAACCAGATTAAGATAGTACAAAAAAAAGAGAACTATAGGCCAAAACATAGATGCAAAATTCCTCAACAAAATACCAGCAAACTGAATCCAACAGTACATTAATCAGTCACCATGATCAAGTGGCATTCATCCCCAGGATACAAGAGTGGTTAAATATTTGCAAATAAATCAACATGATAATCACATCAATAAGAGAAAGGATAAAAACCATATGATCATTTCAATAGATGTAGTAAAAGCATTTGACAAAGAACAATATTCATTCATGATAAAAAGCCTCAACAAAGTGGGTCTAGATGGAACATATCTCAACATAATAAAATCCTTATATGAAACCCCCCCCCCCAGCAAACATCACACTCAATGGGGAAAACCTGCGAGAATTTCCCCTAGGGTCAGGAACAAGACAAGGATGTCTACTCTCACCACACAGTACTGAAAGTCAAAGCCAGAGCAACCAGAAAACAAAAAGAAATAAAAGGTATCCAAATTGGTAAGGAAGGAGTACAACTTTTACCATATGCAGATGACATGATATATAGAAAATCCAAGACTCCACCAAAAAACTACTAGAACTGATAAATTAAGTTAGTAAAGTTGCAGGGTAAAAAAAAAAATCAATGTGCAGAAATCTGTTGCATTTGTATATATAATAATGAAGAAGCAGAAAGAGAAATTAAGAAAACAATCCCATTTACAATTACACCTAAAATAATAAAATACCCAAAAATGAACTTGATTGAAGAGGTAAAAGACCTTCTGAAAACTATAAGACATTGATGAAAGAAATTAGACACAACACAAAGAAATTGAAAGACATTCCATGTTCATGCATTGAAACAACAAATATTATTAAAATGTCTATACTACCAAATCAAGCTACAGATTTAATGCAATCCCTATCAAAATACCAATAGAATTTTTCACAGAATGGGAATAACTCTAAAATTTGTATGGAACCACAAAAGACCCTGAATAGCCAAAGTAATCCTGAAAAAGAAAAGCGAAACTGAAGGCATTACAATTCTAGTCTTAAAGTTATATTAAAAAGCTGTAGTAATTAGAACAGTATGGTACTGGCACTAAAATATAGACCCATAGATCAATAGAACATAATAGAAAAGCCACAACTAAATAGTCAATTAATCTTCAACAAAGAAGGAAAGAATATAAAGTGGGAAAAGAACAGTCTCTTCAACAAATGGTGTCAGGAAAACTGGACAGTAATATACATAAAAATGAAACTGGACTACTTTCTTTCACCATAAACCAAACCTAGCTCTAAATGGATTAAAGGCCTAACTGTGAGACCTAAAACCATAAAAATCCTAGAAGAGAACACAGGCAGTAATTTCTCTGACATTGGCCATAGAAACATTTTTCTAGATATATTTCCTAAGTCGTGTGAAATAAAAGCAAAAATAAACTATGGAGACTAAATCAAAATAAAAAATTTCTGCACAGCAAAGGAAACAATCAATAAAATTAAAAGACAACCTACTAAGGGGCACCTGGGTCATTCAGTTGGTTAGGCATTTGACTTTGCCTCAGGTCATGATCTCATGGTTCGTGGGTTCAAACCCCACATCCAGCTCTGTGCTGACAGCACAGAGCCTGCAGCCTGCTTCAGATTCTGTGTTTCCCTCTCTCTCTATCCCTCCCTCACTTTCTTTCTGTCTCTCAAAAACGATAGATGTTAATAAATTTCAAAAAAGACAACCTACTGAATGGGAGAAGACATTTGCCAATGCCATATCCAATAAAGCATTAGTATCCAAAATATATAAAGCACTTATAAAACTCAACATCCAAAAACAAATAACCCAGTTAAAAATGGGCAGAAAACATAACAAGACACTTATTCAAAGAAGATATCAGATGGCCAACAGACATATGAAAAGATGTTCAATATCACTCATCATCAGGGAAATGCAAATCAAAACTACAGTGAGATACAGGGTGCCCAGGGGGCTCAGTCAGTTAAGTGTCAGAGTCTTGATCTTGGTTCAGGTCATGATCTCACGGTCCATGAGATAGACCCCCGCATGGGGCTCTGCACTGACAGTGCAAAGACGGCTTGAGATTCTCTCTCTCCCTCTGTCTCTGCCCCTCCACTGTTTATATGCTCTCTCAAAATAAATAAATTTTTAAAAAAACTATAATGGATATTACCCCACACCTGTCAGAATGGCTGAAACCAAAAACACAAGGAACAATTGTTGGCAAGGATGGAGGGAAAAAGGAACCCTCATGCACTTTTGGTGGAAATGCAAACTGGTGCAGCCACTATGGAAAACAGTATGGAGTTTCCTCAAAAAGTTAAAAATAGAACTACCCTATGAGCTAGTAATCACATTAGTGGCTATTTACCCAAAATATACAAAAACACTAATTCAAATAAATACATGAACCTGTTTATTGCAGCATTATTTACAACAGCCAAATTATGGAAGCAGCTCAAGTGTCCATAAACACTTTTTATCAAAAGACAAATAAAGAAGACATGGGATACACACGCGAGCGCGCACACGCGCACACACTCTTAACCTCAGCTCAGGTCATGATCTCATGGTTTGTGAGACAGAGGCCCGCACATAGGGCTCTGTGCTAACAGCATGGAGCCTGCTTGGGATTCTCTCTCTCCCTCTCTCTTTGCCCCTCCCCCACTCACTCACACATGCTCCTCTCTTCTCTCTCTCTCTCAAATATGTAAACATTTAAAAACTATCAGAGATCTTTGGTTTCCAAGTAACGTCATTTTACTGTTCAGACTTCAGGGAGTGGAAGATAAAAGGAAATGGAAAATAAAAGCTGTAATTTATAAACAGGACGAAACGGAAAATAAAAGTTGCAGTTTATAAAACAAAACTGAAAATAGAACAACAAAATGGCCTATAAAATGGTAAGTGAAAAATATTTAAAGAATCAAATAAAATCAATACATCTTTACCCTGTTTTGCTGTTTGACATCATCACATATGTTTGGGGAGCAATGGGATAAAAGTATTATTATTATTATTATTATTATTATTATTATCCACATTTATCTCAGCCTTCTCTTCCCTGCTTCCACTTCCATTCCACACCAGTCTTCACCCTATTCAGTCAAGTTTCCCTCCCCGTCCTCCACCTTCTGAGAAGGGAATGTCTCAGCCAAACAAGTTTCTGAAGCCTTCAGAGGTAGAAATGGACAACTAGGAAGAAGGGAGATAAAGTCTACACACGGGTGAAGTTGATAAAATAATACGAGTATGAGAGAGGGAGAAGGTAGGACAGAAGAGAGAAGAAAACAGTTTTTCAAGTCTGAGTTGGAGAGGATTTGGGTGGGACTTGGAAATGAGGAGTATGAGAACTTTAGGAGGGGAGACAAGAACCATTGTAGAGTGTTTTGAATTGGGTCTACTTTAAAGTTTGTTGAAAGAGATAAAGTCAAAACTTCTTTTTTTTTTTAATTACTTCCAGTCACATGTGCTTTATTTATCTGACTGTGATCCCTTGCAGAATCTGAAACAAACCTGGGACTTATTAATAAAGGTAAATTTATATTGATAAAATTCCTACATTGAGGCAAATGGAACAGTATCAATTAAAAATGTGAACGTTAAGTCACTGACAAATGGGATCATTACTTGAGAAAAGAATTCCATAAATATGGATAACAGAACAGTTTCCTTGGCACTCCTTCCTTTCCTATGGCTGCATTGACTTAACACAGGTGCTTGTGGAGAATCACCATCTGGGAACAAGTCCAAGTGTGTTCTGTTATAGAGTAGCTATGAGATTAATCGGAAATCACTTCACTATTCTTACAACAGGACATTTAACCAATATACCTCTGATGCCATACAACACTGCCTGGTTCTTTATGGCATTCTGATGGATTGATTCCCTGCTGCTTGGCAGATAAAACTTTGTTAATCTAAATTATTAGCCAGTGTAATGCAAATCTAGTCCTTGACCTGTGGGTCAGAGGAGGATATTAATTACATTTAACCTCTGATATCTGTCGAGTACTTTCTGTATTTATTTGAACCTCAAATCTGCTGAAGAGATGAAGTGCTTAAACTTATAATGAATTATGAGTACATTTTAACTGGGCCCCTTAATATGATAATTTTTTAAATAAGGTATCATTTGCACCTGTGCTTTAGGCTAGACTCTTAAAGTATGGGGGTTAATATACTGAATAGGAAATCATTATCATCCAGGACCACAAATATATATAGAAATAAACAAGAAATAATGATAGGGTAGAAATTGCAATACTGCAGTGTCTTTTAAATACATAATTTTTCCTACGTAAGTAACAGAATCACCCATTAAGGACAAAACTATCTTGGTCCATGGAGGTGTTCAGATAGTTAATTATCTGTTAACGTCTTCAAGTAAAGTCCTATACCATGTGATGTTATAATTACAGGGAGCAGATAGAGCATCAAAAGTTCTGTCTGATGGCATTGTCAAATGGCAATGCATATTTGCTAACTCAATTTGTGTTCAGCATGTTTAGATGGTCTCAAAAAATAAAATCCATATATAAAGCACTCTTTCCCAGGGTTTTTATGAACTGTAGTGCATGCACACTCTTGTGTTTAGTTCAAGATGTGGTTCGCAATTATTTGCCCCCAAATGAATTTTTCTCTAACACTGTTCACACCTCCAAAACAACCACCTTTCTTAAGCAGAAAATTTTTAAAGAAATGTAAGCCGTCTTCACACTTTGTCACATTCCTTATTATATTTATTTCATACACTTGTTCAGTTTGGGCTTTTAACCATGTGGGATATGGCTAGTGAATTCTTTTTTCTCCTTTTTTTTTAGGTGTAGATGTCAGGGGGTGGGGGTACTTGTTTACTTTCATTGCTGTTTTGTTGTTTTTTTTACTTTTGCGTATTAAAAGGCTTTATTATTTTCCCCAAACATAAGACTCTGAATTATAGAGGGTGCCTGGGTGGCTCAGTCAGTTAAGCATCCAACTCTTGATTTCGACTCAGGTCATGGTCTCATGGTTTGTGAGATGCAGCCCCGCATCAGGCTCCTCACTAACAGTGCAGAGCCTGCTTGGGTTCTCTCTCTCCCTCTCTCTCTGTGCTTCCCCCACTCATGCTCTGTCTCAAAATAAATAAATAAACTTTTAAAAAGAAAAGTTAAGACTCTGAATTATTGAGATCAAAACTACCAGGAAAACTAGTGCTTTCATTTAGAAAAAATTGTTAAAGAAATCATCTCTCATTATGTTCAATATATTTTTCATAAAACATATGCTCTAAACATGTTTCTGAACTTTCAAAAAATATTTTATACTTATGTTTTTATATATATTTAACATTTACTTGTAACAGATTGTTTTTATAAATATGTAATATATATAATATATAACCTCAATCTCCAGCTTCCTCAATGTGTTCTCAAAATGCATTTTTGTAATGCTCAGGATTTTCTGGCCACAAAAGCTGAGATTGAACCCAACATTCCTTTGACTACCCCCCCCTCCACATTTCTGTCTCAGAACTCAATGAATTAATATTTGTGTGACCTTTAAAACAATGAAAAAGTATCTTAATCCAGAGGTTCTCAACAGGGGCAGAATTTGCCAAAATTACCTGAGGAGATTTTTTTTTTAACTTCATATATCTGTCTCCCTCTGCCCTATCTCCAACTTGAAATTTCTAACAAAACTGATATCTATAAAAAATATTATTTTCCTTTATAGAAAATGTATCCAGACATGATTTTAATGTTGCAATAGATGTCACCTCTGAGGCATTTAACCAAAGAAGACATTACTGATAGTATATTGGTTTGCTCAGAAAATTATTGGACAGTCTGATTAGCAGATTCAGAATTAGGCAAACCCCAAAACAGCTAGGCAAGATACAAGGCAGTGACAAAAACCACACCCCAAAACCAACCTACGAGAATACTGGCGACCAAACACCAAATGCTGCCCTGGCACTCCACTGTGACCAGCTCCGGGCACTCCACAGGAGCACAGCCCTGCTTCTGTTGCTGCTCCTTTAACTTGAATGTTCTTGGCCCGAGGCCATCTACCATGAAAATGGATTCTCACCCTAGCTCTTCGGTTTACTAGTTCTTAATTCAGAATCTGCAGTGATGTATCTACTTGGCCCAGACAAACCAGAAGAGGTTTCTGGGGAAATTGAGTGTTTGTCAATTTCATCTTTTGTGGGGGGCTTTCAAAATACAGTTTAGATGACGGGCTTTGAGCAAAGAAGTATAAGGATTTGACTTTGAGTTCCTGCTAATATAATACTACTTTGGAATCCCTCTCTTTATTGGCAAAATATATACATTTAAATATACATAATTATTAATTTGAGTTTGCTAGCAGTTTTTTCTTAAGCTAAAAACTACTATTCTAAAGCACTGTCTCATCATACGCAAACAGATATAAGCTTCATTAAAACAAGGAAGAGAAAACAAACCTAGTAATAGTGAATGAGAAAAACACGTATCACTCCAGAATAGTGAGATTCTTCATTTTCCATTTGTTTTACCAACCCATATACACTATTACTCTTAATTTGTCCTTTATTTTTCATATAGAAATATGGTGTTGGCCTAACAATAAGGAGGCCTGGCATTAGTCAGCTATGTGACAACGCACTATGCTCCCTTGGGTGTTCATTTAGTCCATGTGTCACTGTCCTATTTTATAAAATAGGTACATTAATGCAGGGTCAGAATACCTCTCAGAATTCTTAAAAAACTAATAATAACCTTCCCTTGACCGGCTGCTTCTCACTCTAGAGTCCCCTCAGTGCAGTGGCCCTCCAGTACTACTCTACCTAATTGAGCCCTACTAGAAACTCATCCTTTTACCAATCTCATTTTAGTTTGTTTATCACTCTCCAAAAACATCTTGTTTATTTGTTTACTGTTTGTTTTTCTACCAGGAGAATATAAGCTTCCAGGGACAGGGGTAAAATCTGTCTAACTAACCAACGTATCACCAGCATCTAGAACTGAGCCCAGCACACAGCAGACACTAACAAATATCTGTAAACAAACAGATAAATGAGATAAAGGACATGTAAGCATTTTGGAAAAGTTAAAATATCTACTGAAATTAAAATATTTATTAAAACTATTTATCTTACAAAAGTCACAACAAAAATAGTCTTTTTCACCTACATCAGTTATATCTGTTGTCAATTCTGGTGTCAGCAAATATTTAAAGATTTTAGCGAGGAAGGCGGCAAGATGGCGGCTTAGGAGGACGCTGGGCTCACCGCACGTCCTGCTGATCACTTAGATTCCATCTACACCTGCCTAAATAACCCAGAAAACCGCCAGAGGATTAGCAGAACAGAGTCGCCGGAGCCAAACGCAGACGAGAGGCCCACGGAAGAGGGTAGGAAGGGCGGCGAGGCGGTGCGCGCTCCACGGACTGGCGGGAGGGAGCCGGGGCGGAGGGGCGGCTCGCCGGCCAAGCAGAGCCCCCGAGTCGGGCTTGCAAAAGCGGAGGGGCCGGGCGGACTGTGTTCCGACAGCAAGCGCGACTTAGCGTCTGGGAGGTCAGAAATTAACAGCTCTGCTCGGAAAGCGGGAAGGCTGGAGGACAAAGGGAGGGAGAGCTGCTGAGCCCCCTGACAACAGAGCTCAGTTTGGTGGGGAACAAAGGCGCTCGCCAGCGCCATTTCCCCCGCCCATCCCCCAGCCGAAATCCCAAAGGGAACCGGTTCCTGCCAGGGAACTTGCTCGCTCCGCGCAAACACCCAACTCTGCGCTTCTGCGGAGCCAAACCTCCGGCAGCGGATCTGACTCCCTCCCGCTGCCACAGGGCCCCTCCTGAAGTGGATCACCTAAGGAGAAGCGATCTAAGCCTGCCCCTCCTGCCCCCGAGCACCTTGCCTACCCACCCCAGCTAATACGCCAGATCCCCAGCATCACAAGCCTGGCAGGGTGCAAGTAGCCCAGACGAGCCACAACACCCCACAGTGAATCCCACCCCTAGGAGAGGGGAAGAGAAGGCACACACCAGTCTGACTGTGGCCCCAGCGGTGGGCTGGGGGCAGACATCAGGTCTGACTGCGGCCCCGCCCACCAACTCCAGGTATACACCACAGCACAGGGGAAGTGCCCTGCAGGTCCTCACCACGCCAGGGACTATCCAAAATGACCAAGCGGAAGAACTCCCCTCAGAAGAATCTCCAGGAAATAACAACAGCTAATGAGCTGATCAAAAAGGATTTAAATAATATAACAGAAAGTGAATTTAGAATAATAGTCATAAAATTAATCGCTGGGCTTGAAAACAGTATACAGGACAGCAGAGAATCTCTTGCTACAGAGATCAAGGGACTAAGGAACAGTCACGAGGAGCTGAAAAACGCTTTAAACGAAATGCATAACAAAATGGAAACCACCACAGCTCGGCTTGAAGAGGCAGAGGAGAGAATAGGTGAACTAGAAGATAAAGTTATGGAAAAAGAGGAAGCTGAGAAAAAGAGAGATAAAAAAATCCAGGAGTATGAGGGGAAAATTAGAGAATTAAGTGATACACTAAAAAGAAATAATATACGCATAATTGGTATCCCAGAGGAGGAAGAGAGAGGGAAAGGTGCTGAAGGGGTACTTGAAGAAATCATAGCTGAGAACTTCCCTGAACTGGGGAAGGAAAAAGGCATTGAAATCCAAGAGGCACAGAGAACTCCCTTCAGACGTAACTTGAATCGATCTTCTGCACGACATATCATAGTGAAACTGGCAAAATACAAGGATAAAGAGAAAATTCTGAAAGCAGCAAGGGGTAAACGTGCCCTCACATATAAAGGGAGACCTATAAGACTCGTGACTGATCTCTCTTTTGAAACTTGGCAGGCCAGAAAGAATTGGCAAGAGATTTTCAGGGTGCTAGACAGAAAAAATATGCAGCCAAGAATCCTTTATCCAGCAAGTCTGTCATTTAGAATAGAAGGAGAGATAAAGGTCTTCCCAAACAAACAAAAACTGAAGGAATTTGTCACCACTAAACCAGCCCTACAAGAGATCCTAAGGGGGACCCTGTGAGACAAAGTCCCAGAGACATCACTATAAGCATAAAACATACAGACATCACAATGACTCTAAACCCGTATCTTTCTATAATAACACTGAATGTAAATGGATTAAATGCGCCAACCAAAAGACATAGGGTATCAGAATGGATAAAAAAACAAGACCCATCTATTTGCTGTCTACAAGAGACTCATTTTAGACCTGAGGACACCTTTAGATTGAGAGTGAGGGGATGGAGAACTATTTATCATGCGACTGGAAGCCAAAAGAAAGCTGGAGTAGCCATACTTATATCAGACAAACTAGACTTTAAATTAAAGGCTGTAACAAGAGATGAAGAAGGACATTATATAATAGTTACAGGGTCTATCCATCAGGAAGAGCTAACAATTATAAATGTCTATGCACCGAATACCGGAGCCCCCAAATATATAAAACAATTACTCATAAACATAAGCAACCTTATTGATAAGAATGTGGTCATTGCAGGGGACTTTAATACACCACTTACAGAAATGGATAGATCATCTAGACACACGGTCAATAAAGAAACAAGGGCCCTGAATGAGACATTGGATGAGATGGACTTGACAGATATATTTAGAACTCTGCATCCCAAAGCAACAGAATATACTTTCTTCTCGAGTGCACATGGAACATTCTCCAAGATAGATCATATACTGGGTCACAAAACAGCCCTTCATAAGTTTACAAGAATTGAAATTATACCATGCTTACTTTCAGACCACAATGCCATGAAGCTTGAAATCAACCACAGGAAAAAGTCTGGAAAACCTCCAAAAGCATGGAGGTTAAAGAACACCCTACTAACGAATGAGTGGGTCAACCAGGCAATTAGAGAAGAAATTAAAAAATATATGGAAACAAACGAAAATGAAAATACAACAATCCAAACGCTTTGGGACGCAGCGAAGGCAGTCCTGAGAGGAAAATACATTGCAATCCAGGCCTATCTCAAGAAACAAGAAAAATCCCAAATACAAAATCTAACAGCACACCTAAAGGAACTAGAAGCAGAACAGCAAAGGCAGCCTAAGCCCAGCAGAAGAAGAGAAATAATAAAGATCAGAGCAGAAATAAACAATATAGAAACTAAAAAAACTGTAGAGCAGATCAACGAAACCAAGAGTTGGTTTTTTGAAAAAATAAACAAAATTGACAAACCTCTAGCCAGGCTTCTCAAAAAGAAAAGGGAGATGACCCAAATAGATAAAATCATGAATGAAAATGGAATTATTACAACCAATCCCTCAGAGATACAAACAATTATCAGGGAATACTATGAAAAATTATATGCCAACAAATTGGACAACCTGGAAGAAATGGACGAATTCCTGAACACCCACACGCTTCCAAAACTCAATCAGGAGGAAATAGAAAGCTTGAACAGACCCATAACCAGCGAAGAAATTGAATCGGTTATCAAAAATCTCCCAACAAATAAGAGTCCAGGACCAGATGGCTTCCCAGGGGAGTTCTACCAGACGTTTAAAGCAGAGATAATACCTATCCTTCTCAAGCTATTCCAAGAAATAGAAAGGGAAGGAAAACTTCCAGACTCATTCTATGAAGCCAGTATTACTTTGATTCCTAAACCAGACAGAGACCCAGTCAAAAAAGAGAACTACAGGCCAATATCCCTGATGAATATGGATGCAAAAATTCTCAATAAGATACTAGCAAATCGAATTCAACGGCATATAAAAAGAATTATTCACCATGATCAAGTGGGATTCATTCCTGGGATGCAGGGCTGGTTCAACATTCGCAAATCAATCAACGTGATACATCACATTAACAAAAAAAGAGAGAAGAACCATATGATCCTGTCAATCGATGCAGAAAAGGCCTTCGACAAAATCCAGCACCCTTTCTTAATAAAAACCCTTGAGAAAGTCGGGATAGAAGGAACATACTTAAAGATCATAAAAGCCATTTATGAAAAGCCCACAGCTAACATCATCCTCAACGGGGAAAAACTGAAAGCTTTTTCCCTGAGATCAGGAACACGACAAGGATGCCCACTCTCACCGCTGCTGTTTAACATAGTGCTGGAAGTTCTAGCATCAGCAATCAGACAACAAAAGGAAATCAAAGGCATCCAAATTGGCAAAGATGAAGTCAAGCTTTCGCTTTTTGCAGATGACATGATATTATACATGGAAAATCCGATAGACTGCACCAAAAGTCTGCTAGAACTGATACAGGAATTCAGCAAAGTTGCAGGATACAAAATCAATGTACAGAAATCAGTTGCATTCTTATACACTAACAATGAAGCAACAGAAAGACAAATAAAGAAACTGATCCCATTCACAATTGCACCAAGAAGCATAAAATACCTAGGAATAAATCTAACCAAAGATGTAAAGGATCTGTATGCTGAAAACTATAGAAAGCTTCTGAAGGTAATTGAAGAAGATTTAAAGAAATGGAAAGACATTCCCTGCTCATGGATTGGAAAAATAAATATTGTCAAAATGTCAATACTACCCAAAGCTATCTACACATTCAATGCAATCCCAATCAAAATTGCACCAGCATTCTTCTCGAAACTAGAACAAGCAATCCTAAAATTCATATGGAACCACAAAAGGCCCCGAATAGCCAAAGGAATTTTGAAGAAGACCAAAGCAGGAGGCATCACAATCCCAGACTTTAGCCTCTACTACAAAGCTGTCATCATCAAGACAGCATGGTATTGGCACCAAGACAGACACATAGACCAATGGAATAGAATAGAAACCCCAGAACTAGACCCACAAACGTATGGCCAACTCATCTTTGACAAAGCAGGAGAGAACATCCAATGGAAAAAAGACAGCCTCTTTAACAAATGGTGCTGGGAGAACTGGACAGCAACATGCAGAAGGTTGAAACTAGACCACTTTCTCACACCATTCACAAAAATAAACTCAAAATGGATAAAGGACCTAAATGTGAGACAGGAAACCATCAAAACCTTAGAGGAGAAAGCAGGAAAAGACCTCTCTGACCTCAGCCGTAGCAATCTCTTACTCGACACATCCCCAAAGGCAAGGGAATTAAAAGCAAAAGTGAATTACTGGGACCTTATGAAGATAAAAAGCTTCTGCACAGCAAAGGAAACAACCAACAAAACTAAAAGGCAACCAACGGAATGGGAAAAGATATTCGCAAATGACATATCGGACAAAGGGCTAGTATCTAAAATCTCTCAAGAGCTCACCAAACTCCACACCCGAAAAACAAATAACCCAGTGAAGAAATGGGCAGAAAACATGAATAGACACTTCTCTAAAGAAGACATCCGGATGGCCAACAGGCACATGAAAAGATGTTCAGCGTCGCTCCTTATCAGGGAAATACAAATCAAAACCACACTCAGGTATCACCTCACGCCAGTCAGAGTGGCCAAAATGAACAAATCAGGAGACTATAGATGCTGGAGAGGATGTGGAGAAACGGGAACCCTCTTGCACTGTTGGTGGGAATGCAAATTGGTGCAGCCGCTCTGGAAAGCAGTGTGGAGGTTCCTCAGAAAATTAAAAATAGACCTACCCTATGACCCAGCAATAGCACTGCTAGGAATTTATCCAAGGGATACAGGAGCACTGATGCATAGGGCCACTTGTACACCAATGTTCATAGCAGCACTCTCAACAATAGCCAAATTATGGAAAGAGCCTAAATGTCCATCAACTGATGAATGGATAAAGAAATTGTGGTTTATATACACAATGGAATATTACATGGCAATGAGAAAAAATGAAATATGGCCTTTTCTAGCAACGTGGATGGAACTGGAGAGTGTGATGCTAAGTGAAATAAGCCATACAGAGAAAGACAGATACCACATGGTCTCACTCTTATGTGGATCCTGAGAAACTTAACAGGAACCCATGGGGGAGGGGAAGGAAAAAAAAAAAAAAGAGGTTAGAATGGGAGAGAGCCAAAGCATAAGAGACTGTTAAAAACTGAGAACAAACTGAGGGTTGATGGGGGGTGGGAGGGAGGAGAGGGTGGGTGATGGGTATTGAGGAGGGCACCTTTTGGGATGAGCACTGGGTGTTGTATGGAAACCAATTTGTCAATAAATTTCAGAAAAAAAAAAATAATAAAAAAAAATAAAATAAAATAAAATAAAAAAAAAAAAGATTTTAGCAAATAATATGGTTCCTCTTCAGATTCTATCAACCGAGATATATTTTTACATATGCATAAAGAATTGCACACAAAAGATTTCATGTGTCTCTTTCAAAATATTTCTCTCCCTGCAAGAAGAAACTTTCTGTTATGTGGGAAGTTCCCTGTGATGAATAATACAAGATCAGAGGAGGACAGTGGACACCTACTTCTCTCTCCTTGGCGCTACGGTTCACCTAATATACTCTCGTTCTTTCTTCTTTACAGTGATATAGCATTGTCACTGGCCTTCTAAATGCTCCTTTAATTTCTTCCTCCTGCTGCACTACATGGTTTTTATGAGGATGAGCACAGAATTACTACTCCATTTCGATCGGCAGTAAATCTCCCTTTTGCCCTTGTTGCTTTTTAACTGTACTTTTAGTCTTATTTTCTGAAAATGATTAATTCAAGTGGAAAGGTAGTATATTGCCACATCCTTGGATTTTACTTCTTCTTTCTGACTAACTGCTGCATGCATGCAACTCATGTGCATTGAATTTGGCCAAGGCTTTGATGCTTTCCTTGTAGCGTTAGACCAAACCTGGAGTACAGAGTCCAAGAAACAATCAGGACATATGGGATCTACCCAAATTCTATTATTGCTCTTCTCTGTTAACTTGAATAATTATTTCCCTCTTCGACCAGTTCCATTGCTTTTGGTATGAGAATGGAAGTTAAGAAGAGTTTATATTCCCCTCTGAAATTCATACTGTAAAGTTTGATAAATAATATACCCTGGAAAATTTCCTTAAGACTCAGATTATCTTACCTTCAAAGTGGAGATAAAAATAATTTATGGTATTCCTCACAGACCTAAAAGCAGAACTAAAAAGTTATTTCCTCATTTTAATACATGGAAAAATGGGTATTTGTAAGAGAGCTTAATTAAGTAAGAGATAGTTTGGTCACCTGAGGTTGAAAAAGCAGTGTGATACACTGACCACTAGAGTACCAATCTAAGAATCAAATATTTCAAGTGTCATTTCTAGAATTGACAAATGATTGCTTTATGACCTATGAGCAATAACTTGAGGTTTTGGGGTCTCGTTTTCTTATATGTAATTTGACAGGATTTCTGGATTTAATAGTCCTGTAGTCACTAGTAAAATCTCAGTCAGATAGGTTATCACTTTCACACAAGACGTGGGTCTAGAGCCTTCTCTAGGCGATTAACGTGGAAATTATAGCAACTGATCTATCCATAAATGTCTGGTTCCAAAAGAAAAGGAAAAACCTAATTATTTGTAAGGCATTCACAAAGTACAGATGGCATCACATAGATGAGGTCATTCTAGTGTTTCTTTGGGTTGAATACAAAATTGAAACTCAGTTACTCTGAAAGGTATAAAGGTAGATGCAGAAATATGCAGAATGTAAACTACACTCCTGATATGGTAATGCTTGTAATATGGAAAGAGCTAAGGTCTTTTTCTCTTTGATGTAATATTGAGGGAATGCACAAGGCTAGTTCTAGAACAAAATTTTGAAGAACATATCTTTTTAAGCTCTTTACTTTTTGTAACATGACCATATTTTATTCCCCGAATCCTCTACTCCCAAGAAGGTAATAGCTCTTCTGATTTGTCCCAAACAATGACAATACAGTCATGGATGCCTATATGTCAAATGCCTCAGATATCATCACTGTCCCTGTTTATCACTTAAGACAATTCTTCTTTTCTTTCCTTTTTTTTTAAGTTTACATACAAGTTACTTAGCATATAGTGCAATAATGATTTCAGGAGTAGAACCCAGTAATTCATGCCCTAAATATAATACACAGTGCTCATCCCAACAAGTGTCCTCCTTAATGCCCTTGCCAATTTAGCCCATCCTTCCACCCTCAACCTCTCCAGCAATGCTCAGCCTGTTCTCTATATTTAAGAGTCTCTTATGTTTTGCTCCCCTCCCTGTTTTTATATTATTTTTGCTTTCCTTCCCTTATGTTTACCTGTTTTGTATATTAAATTTCACATATAAGTGAAGCCATATGATATTTGTCTTTCTTGGACTAATTTTGCTTAGCATAATACACTCTAGTTCAATCCACGTTGCAGCAAATGTTAAGATTTCATTCTTTTTGATGTCTGAGTAATACTCCATTGTATATATACAACATCTTCTTTATCCATTCATCTGTCGATGGACATTTGGGCTCTTTCCATACTTTGGCTATAAGACAATTCTTCTAATGGACTAATGAATTAGAATCAAGGGGGTTTGGGTGAGAAGGGTGCTTCTCAAAACATCCTATAAGGGTAAATGATACTGTAATGGATGGAAGGCACACCAGGACATTCTTTGAAAAGTGGTGAGAATTGACTGTTGCCCTTGCCTGTGGCATCTTGATTCTTGGATCACTCTTAAGCAAATAGCCAGGAATTCTCCAGGAATAGCCAGGAGTTTTTTCTTGTGCCCTGTCCTAAGAAAAAGTAACTTTAATTCAGCCTGGCTTATACTGCACTGTCATAAATATGCTACACTTCACTCTATCTGGCTAGTGATGATTTACAACTTTTTTGTACCTCTCAGGCCAAAGTCAGCTAGAAAGTTTCACAAGATAATTTCTCCCATATTCTGAATTCTTTAGTCTACTATAGAGCTATCTCAGCACAGCTTTTCAAATAGAAAAATCTTTCCTTTGTTGCTTCAAAAACAGGGACATTAGTAATGTTAATTCTAGGATAAGAGAAATACTAACAGACAGTAAAGATAAGCAAAGTAGTAGTTACCAACATGGAAATAGACAGAAAAACAAGAAAAGTAACAATAACAGTAGAAATGACTAAAGACAAACCTTGCACAATAGAAGATATAAGCAGAGTGGTTTTTTGCACTACAGTTCCTAGGATTCCTTCATGGTGTGGCCTGAAAATTAATGGGCTCAGAATGAGCCCATCTTTCCTAGGTTACAGAAGTTCCCTGAGTAGTTCAAGTTTACTTCTGTAGATCATGTTGTGTAAACTATGAGAATTGTGGACAGAATGAAATGAGAAGTAAGTAAAGCAATGATATTATAGGTTCAGGAATGTCTCTTTCACAGTCCCTGCTATTTAGAGGATTTGGGAATCAATTTATGTAGTATTTCTTTCTGTTCATATCTCCGAATGTGTAAATTAAAACCAAATGGTGATCTCTGATGCATTTCTAGTGCAGAAAAGTTTGGACCATGGTTTACACAAAAAGAACAGCAAAGGAATGCATATCCGGTGCTTAGATGTACTAAGCTTTCACAACACAGAATAGACAAGGTGCTATAATGAAGGGGCCATATAGCAAAAGAGTACACTAGCCTTAATCCAGTATGCTGGGAGAAAAATCAGCAGTACTGATTAGCATTTGGACTGCTGGAGGAGAGCTGTAAAATGCAAAACAGGTGAGACCATCCTAACTTGGGAGAAGAGAATTTTAAAAGTCCATTGGCAGAGTTACAGAACCAAGAAGCACAGTATATTTTAGAGATAAGATACAGTTAGCATTTCCAAATAAGCTCCTATTGAGGCTTTATTTAAAAAAGAGAGAGAAAAAATAGTATAGTATACAGTATATAAAGGATGGATGCTCAAAATTTATTTTTCTCTTTCTAGATGGAGAAGTAAACTATTAACATTGAAATTTTAATTCTACATGAGGGCTTATATTTTTCCGTTGGGTACAGTTTTAAAAAAGTCTCATTAAAAAAGAGGCAAAAAGAAAGAAAAACTGTACAGAAAGAAGAGTACAGAAGAATATCTTGCTCTTCATTAAAACTTGTCCTTACTGATAAAATCCCAACAGCTATATTCCATTTAGTGGAGTGCAGGGAGGGGGCAGAGTCTTTCCAATTCATATAAACTAGAAGGAGAAGTCTAACAAACAAAATATTGACTATCCTTTCAAATAGCTCAATTGGGAAATAATTATTTGTGTCAGACATAATATCACAAGGTCAGTAACCTTTCATCCCACAGTGCAATATTTTACTGTGTTTGCCCAAGAAATCAGTTACAATAGACTCTACCATTTGTCATGTACATCATTTGGATTTTCTGAATGTAGGAATAGTTGACCTTAACCATTCTACAACTACTAGAAGTTGAAGGTCAGGCCATATGTCATTGAAAAGAAAATTTTCTCTGAATTGGCAATAAGCTTTTGACTTTGACCTGTGACATTAATGCCATGAAGTAAAATGTTTTCCATCTTTGTGATTTACATAGAAAACACATGTACTTTATTCTATTATACTGTTCTTTTACATCTGCACCAGTCTTGTGCATTTAAAATGAAGTATTCAAGCAGAGAGATTTACTTACTGTTAAAATTAACTTGCTTTTGGAGAATATAGTTCTAGAGCAATTTCTCTTATTTTCTCTATTGCATGTCTGATAGCTAGAGAAACAAATAAAGGTAGCTATCAATGATGAATAATGTCATAAGCCATAAACATGATGTAGTTGAAAACTGAAAATACTGCTTTTTAAAAAGTCTGCAAATACTTAAGACCCACCCTTCAAAATCTCTTTATATATAAATTATTATCTTTGCTCTGCTTGTGATTTGTTGAAGTGAAAAAAGAGGAAGGATTCTAGTTAAATACCTTACTACATCTAATATATTTAATATCTCATATAATATTGTCACAGTTTACAATCTAGATATTATCTGACAATTGTTCTGTAAGAAAAACATAATACACTTATATATCATAAGTCAATCAATTTAAGTTTATATTTTGTTTAGTTCCAAACTATTTTTTAGACCTGTCATTTCATTTCATTTCATTTCATTTTCTATCATACCATGTGGGTGTGGAAAAAACAACAGAATATTTCTAAAGGCTGAGCACTTTGAGTAATCAAGGTTCTATTTTTCACCAAACTAGATTTGGAAGTCTCCCATGGAAGAGTACGAACAGAAAGATAAGAAGAGCATACCTTCTTCCTTATATGTATATATGAATACTTTAAGTACTTCTCCTTTACAAACAGAGATCTGTTTATCACACATGGTTGATGTAACCTATATTTCTTTATAGATAGATAGATAGATAGATAGATAGATAGATAGATAGATAGATAGATAGATAGATATGGATACATACATACATAGAGAAAGCCATACCCATATATTTCATATAGTTAATGATGACAATAACTTTATCCACTCACTCACTTTTCATTTATTCTCTCCTCTCCAACATGATTATGATCTTCCTCTGGGCAAGAAACATACTGTACTCATCTTTGTGTGTTAATGACTAGCACAGACTGGGCATCAGGTAAATGCCTATTGGATATTAGTATGGAAGAAAAAATAAAATTTTATGGTTAGTATCCATTAATTAAGTAGTGCTTCCTAAAATTTCGGTTTTCATAAAATTTCCTCCTTCCAGTTGCAAAGACCTTACTATATTTCAGTGTGCCATATTTGGCGACAAGCTTGGCTCCTATACTTATTATGAAATTAGTTATGAGGTGCCTGGGCGACTCAGTCAGTAGGTGACCGACTTTTGGTTCTGGCTTAGGACATGATCTCATGGTTCATGGGTCGGAGCCTTACATCAGGCTCTGTGCTAAGCCTGCCTCGGATTCTCTCTCTCTCTCTCTCTGATCCTCCCCCACTCACGCACACTCTCTGTCTCTCTCTCTCAAAATAGCCATTTAAAAAATCAAATTAATTATGAAAGTTTAGGTAAGATATCTAACCACTTGTGTCTCATTTTCCCATATGTAAAATGGACATACTAATTGTACCTACCCCATAGGGTTAGGAGGACTATTTAGGTTAATTTAAGTGACTAAAAGAGTTCTTGGTACATAGGAAGGGCCATGTAAGGATTTGCTCTGATGATAACTAATATTCCCTAGTCTTCTCATCTGAAAATACAAACAAAACCTTTACTTCATAGATTTATTATCACTAAATGAGAGAATACATGTAAAGCAAGTAACAGAATTTCCTGGTAGACTGGGTGTGGAATATAAGATAAAGTAGAGTCAAGAATGATTCTAAGGCTTTTTTCCTAAGCAAAAAGAATGAAGGAGTTGTCATACAGTGAGATGGGGAAACTTGAAGGAGCACTTGCGGTGGGAGCAATTCAAAAGATTAATATTAAGAATTTTAGGTTATAAATCCTATTAAATATCTTAATGTATGTTTTAGGCCAGCAGCTTGATATAAAACAGAAAAGGAAGAATACATATCAATAAACCCAAAATGAAATTACTAATTAATCTATGGGGCCTATATTGAGTTAATTGAACCAACTGTATATATCAGTGGTTTCTAATTTATTAGCTATTTGGGACCTTTTCAGAACCTGATGATAGACACATGTACACATACACACAAAATATGCCTATATTTAATTTTTATGCTTCGAAATTTGATTTTATCCACATAGGCTATAAAGCCATTGTTGACAAAATTATAATCCTCTCATTCTAATTTTTCATGCAAAATAACACTCACTTGCTGAAAAACAATTTTTGCAAATTGCACAGATAAAATCAAATATAAACTTTATTTCTGCATAAAAGTTAATTTCAATAAACATCTGCGTGGTTTTTTTTTTTGGTTTATGTGAACAGCTGAAAATGTGTATGGTACATTCAACTTTTTTAAATATTAAATGATTTCAGGGTTTTTTTGTTGTTGTTGTTTTTCTGGTAGTAGGGTTTTAAAACCAAAGTTCACATAAATATACTTTGGCAAATGATACCAGAGTTCTCATACTGCATTTTGCAACATCATTTCAGAATTGTGTCAAGAAGTAACTGCTTTTTCAAAGAATCTGTGTTCAATTTTCACAAATATATTTGCCCTCAAACCCATGAGGTCATCTGTATCAACTTTCATAAAAATGTATTCCAAGCACTGAAACATTGACATAATTATCTATCTCATACTTCCTCTTCCAAAATGGTGAGTTGACCAAAGTATTTCTAATTTTAACATCATTAATCATGACAAATATAAGAACATGACTCAATCTATTTTTCCCATTAGTAAAGTTAAACTTAATGTCCAAGGTACCTAAGCAAAGAATGAATGTGTTACTACGAACCTGTTATGAGTAAGGTATAGCAGTGAACAACAGAAAAGGAAATTAGGAACACAAGTCATTTACACTAACATAAAAAGAGCAAAATACCTTGGAAAAATGTAACAAACTCTGGAAAACTACAAGATAATGTTGAGAGGAATTAAAGAAGACCTCAATAAATGGGCAGATATCTCATGTTGCTAGATCAGAAACTTTATGTTTAAGGTGGGAAAACTTTCTCAAAGTGATGTACAGATTTAAAGCAATTCGTACCAAAATCCCACTTAGTTTTTCTAAAAAATTGGCAAACTAATGATAAAATTCATAGGGAAATGCCAGGGACTCAGAATATCCAAAATAATCAACACGGTTTTAAAATTATTGCTTTACTGGGTGGCTCAGTTGGTTAAGTGTCTGACTTTGGCTCATGATCTCATGGTTTGTGAGTTCGAGCCCCGCATCAGGCTGCCTACTGTCAGAAAAGGACCTGCTTCAGATCCTCTGTCCCTCTCTCTCTCTGCCCCTCCCCATCTCTCTCACTCTCTCAAAAATAAATAAGCATTGGGGCGCCTGGGTGGCACAGTCGGTTAAGCGTCCGACTTCAGCCAGGTCACGATCTCGCGGCCCGTGAGTTCGAGCCCCGCGTCGGGCTCTGGGCTGACGGCTCAGAGCCTGGAGCCTGTTTCTGATTCTGTGTCTCCCTCTCTCTCTGCCCCTCCCCCGTTCATGCTCTGTCTCTCTCTGTCCCAAAAATAAATAAACGTTAAAAAAAACATTTTAAAAAAATAAATAAATAAATAAATAAATAAGCATTAAAAACATTTTTTTTAAATACTGTTATATGAAGTTGATTTTTAAATCATATACAAGAAGAAAAGAATTACAAATTTGGTACTTCTGCTATCAACTTTTATATTTATCTACCTACTTACTTAGCATCACTGGTGCCCTTGTGTGTGTATGTGTGTGTGTGTGTGTGTGTGTGTGTGTGTGTGTGTGTATGTGTGTGTGTGCATGCACACATGTGCATTCAGGTTAAGTGCCTAGTTTTCTTTTATTTCAGTTTAAAGGACTCCCTTAGTATTTCTCACAGGACAGGTCTTCTAATGACAAGTATTCTTAGTTTTTGTTTAATCTGAAAATGTTTTAATTTATCTTTCATTTTCTGAAAAATTGTTTTGCTATAGAATTATTTGTTCATAGTCTTTTTCTTTCAATAATGCAAATAGGTCATTCTACTGCCTTCTGGCTTCTATAGTATCTGATAAAAACAAACAAACAAACAAAAAACAGATGTTACTTTACTAGTATCTTCAAGTGATGAATAATTTTTCTGTTGCTTCTTTCAAGATTGTCTCTTTGTTTTTAGTTTCACCAGTTTATGATGTCCTTAGCTGTGAATCTGTGAGTTTATCCTACTTGGAGCTCAAATTTCTTTTATATATTGGATAAAGTTTTTAATCAAATTTGGGCAATTGTTAGTTCTTATCTCTTCAAGTATTTTTTTTTTCTGTTCTTTTCACACTCTCCTTTGCTTCTGGAATTTCCATTATGTACATGTTGGTCTTTCTGATGGTGTCCTACAATTTTCTGAGTTTCTGGTCATTTTCCTTCATTATTTTTTTCTTTCTGTTTATGACTGGTTAATTTATCTCAGTTTACCTATTTTTAAGTTCACTGATTCTTTCTTCTGATAACTCAAATCATATTAGACATTGTACTTTTCAACTTCAGAATTTCTATTCAGTTCCTTTTATAGTTTCTATCCACTTACAGATATTCTCTATCTATTGATACATAATTCTCATATTTTCCTTTCATTTTTAGACATTGTTTCCTGTATTTCTGTTAACATGATTATAGTAAGTGATTTAACAACTTTCTAAAACCTGAGAGCGGGTTTGCTCAGGAACACTTTCTAATGACTACGTTTTTGCTTTCCTATACACAGGTCATATTTTTCAGTTTCTTTGCATATCTTGAACATTTTTTGTTGACAACAAGACATTTTACATAATACACTGTAACAACTCTGGATATTAGATGCCTACCTCCCAGGGTGTTAGTGACTACTCTTGACAAATTCTGAAAATTCTGTATGCTTTGTCATGTGTGGCCATTGAAGCCCCTGCTTTGTTAGCTCAGCAGTTAGCTAATTATTGAACAGAGATTTACTTAAATCTTTCAAACCAATAAATCTCCCAATATTTGTCAAGGAGTTATTTCTGTGTTTGGGGTATACACTTCAACCCTCTGGCAGGAAAAGTAGAACTCTACCTTGGCCTTCAGTTCCTGCTGTGATAGATCCTCTAGATCAACCAAAGATGAGAGATGAGCACTCTCTCAGGTCTTCCCTGGGCTTATGCATAGCCCTGTATACAGTACTGACCTTTGAGACTCCCAAGGATATGGGTAAAGCTCTTTAAGGACATCTCATTCTCCCACATTCTGTATAGGTTTTTTTGATGAGTTATTTGTTAGCCCTACCTGGTATTGCTGCCTCAAATAACTTGATATTAAACAAAAGATAATGACATATATATATATATATATATATATATATATATATATATATATAAACAAAGGCCTAGGGCATAGGGTTGTACACTCAAAGGGAACACTGACTCAGATCAAATCAACACAAGCCCTGAGGACTAAGTTTGCATGGAACAGCTACACAGGTCAGATAGTGAAAATTCTTTGGGGATAGGATTTTTAGGGAGCTCCAAACTCCTCTTTCACTTTACGTGACTGCTGTTTTCACAGACACTGTAATCGAGAAAGTTTTCAAGGCTACTGTGTAGAACTGGGGAAAAAGACATAGAAAGGGGTATCCATAAAATTGTGTTCTTTCTGTGATTCATTTGGTTGTTTCATTATTTTATTTTGTTTTAATAAACACTTCTCAAAATGTTGCAAACACTTAGCTATTTTACAGCATAATGAAAAGGTACAATTTTTGCCAGAGTTTTCCTTGCTTTTAAGGAGGAGTGGATTTTCAGAGGTCCTTATCTCACCATTCCAGAAGAGGTGCCCATCCCATTCCAAGGGCAAACTATCAGTATGGCTTATTCAAAGATCATACAGAATATCAACCATGTTCCCCTAAGTCATTAGTAACTTGAAAGGAAAACATTTCACTGTTATTCTATCTCAATTT
The DNA here is from genome assembly GCF_016509475.1 of Prionailurus bengalensis. Taxonomy (NCBI): domain Eukaryota; kingdom Metazoa; phylum Chordata; class Mammalia; order Carnivora; family Felidae; genus Prionailurus; species Prionailurus bengalensis. The sequence goes on along the minus strand of NC_057343.1, from coordinate 154,788,063 downwards.
TAGCATATTAATTCTTATTTTACCTTTTTTTTTTGGCTTTCACTTTTTGAAATTTTTTTAAATGGTCTTAACCCCTTTGGGAAATGATGTAGGGAACAAAGACAAGTGAAAAATAAAATTTGCTTCCAACATAAAGACCAGTGACAAGTCCTTGAGACAGGCAGACTAACCTTCCTCTGGGAGCTCAGCTGCCTCAAGGATGACACTTTTCTAAGGTAAGAGGCAATCTTAGCTTAACATTACCCCCACCCTGTAAATCTACTTTAACATATAAAAATTCCTTCGGAAACATCCTTTATGTCTACCTCCTCTCCAAGATATTTGTTGGCAGTCATACTCCAAGCTTACGGCCCCCTTGATATACATTTGAAGGGCCTCATGACTGAGCTTTTACTAAACGGTAATGAATGGACTTTTCCTAACAGCAGCTAGCCCCTCAACGTCCTAGAAACCTTGTTTCCAAAATACCGTACAGACTTACGGTATCCCTAACTCCCTTCCAACCTGAAGGTATATAATTAGTCTCTCTTCACAACCCCACTGCAGCTCTTTCCGTCCACAGCTCCTGTCCCAGAGCTCTAATAAAACCACCTTTTTGGGGCGCCTGGGTGGCGCAGTCGGTTAAGCGTCCGACTTCAGCCAGGTCACGATTTTGCGGTCTGTGAGTTAGAGCCTCGCGTCAGGCTCTGGGCTGATGGCTCGGAGCCTGGAGCCTGTTTCCGATTCTGTGTCTCCCTCTCTCTCTGCCCCTCGCCCGTTCATGCTCTGTCTCTCTCTGTCCCAAAAATAAATAAAAAACGTTGAAAAAAATTTTTTTTAAAAAACCACCTTTTTGCACCACAGACGTCTCAAGAATTCTTTCTTAGCGGTAGGCTCTAAACCCCAACACTTCAAACCACATCAAGAAACATGGATGGAAAAATAATAACAGACAATGATAAAATCCAAAATATAAAACAATTATAGAATTCAAATGTTAAAATATGATAAAGTAGTTTTCAAAGTTTGCAAATTTCTTATAAAAGTTGTATTAGCTGAATCATCCCAGTGTCTACTAATTTAATAATTAAGTATTCTTTTGGCTAATATATGGAAAAGGCAACTATTAACTTGTGGTCTATGGGGGAAAGTTTCAACATTTTTTAAATAAAGGGTTAAATTGAACTACAGGTAATAATTCACATTTAGGAACTTTTTAAAAATTCTACCATCATGATTTTATGATTATTTATGTTAAAAATTTTTAAATAGGTGTTAGATGTTCACTTCTTTATTTTCCTTGCTTTTTTTTCATTTAAATTATTTTATCGTCCTCAGGGCACCTGGGTGGCTCTGTTGGTTAAGCATCCAACTTCGGCTCAGGTCATGATCTCACAGTCCATGTGCCCCACCGTAAGGCTCTGTGCTGACAGCTCAGAGCCTGGAACCTGCTTCAGATTCTGGGTCTCCCTCTCTCTATGCCCCTCCCCCATGCATGCTCCACCTCTCTCTCTCTTTCTCAAAAATAAATAAACATTGAAAAAAAATTTTAATTATTTACCATCCTCATTGAGGATCTTCATCCTCTTCCTTTTTTGGCAATATTAAATACAAATCAGAAGAATGATTTACATTATATATTCATTTTCTCACAAAGAATAGTTTTTAAATGGTTAAAGGACATTTATTAAATTTTCTAGAAATAAAATTGCTTATCTTCTTTAATCATATTACTATTATATCATCAGATCATGAAACGGTTTTTATTTTAAAATATAAACACCCTTTGTTTTTTCTAAATTTTATTATCCACTATAAAATGGCAAATAGTTTCCAGAAAAAAAGAAAGTAACAAAGCAAGGGGGGGCTGGTTTAATAATTATGTCTGAGGTTATGAAAACAAGGTACTACAAATATACCATACTAATTAATGCAAGATGTTAATAACAGGGGGAACTAAGCAAAGAGCACATAGTGTAAGGGTTTATGGACACTCTGTACTTACCACTCAATTTTTCTGTAAGCCTCAAATGGCTCAAAAAGTAATCTTTTAATTTTCTAAATGTATTAGTAGATATTTCTGACATAGTTATTACAAAAACAAAAAATCTGTAGCAAGGAAATAATAAATAGTTGGCATCTCTCAACTAATGCAATATACCGCATTATCAGATCAAAAGAAGAAAAACATTATAATCTGGTAATGATACAAAACAGATGACGAAATCCAAAACAACATAGGATGATTGCTACCACTGCTATTATACAGCATTGTTATGATTGTGCCAGCCAATGCACTAAAAGAAGAAAAATAAGATATGTCAACACTTAAAAGGCATAATTTAAACCATTATTATTCACACACAAAATAATGCTAACAGAATGTTCAAAAGGTAAAGTTAAAAAATTAAAATGTATAAATGTCTTACACACACGCGTGCACACATACACAGACTTGTAATGGCACAACCAACCGCAATTGGAACTTTGTAAAATTCTATTCTCAGTAACAAAATAATTAAAGCATTAAAAAAAAAATAACCAGTTGAGGAAAGCTACCATATTCTTCTATGAGAAGATTCAATATTATAAAGCTGGCACCAGTTACTCTATGCCCTTGTATAATGTCTTCCCCTTGACTGTGGACTGGACCTCATTATTCATTCTAATGATCATGATGGGCTGCCACTTCTGAGATTAGATTAGAAAAGACTGGCTTCTATTTTGCTCATTCTCACTCTCAGCATGGCTGGTTCTGGGGGAACTCAGCAGTCATGTTGTAAACTAACTTACAGAGAAGCCCATGTGGCAAGAAACCAAGGGCAGCTTTTGGCCAAGAGCAAAGAGAAAATAAGGTCCTCAGTCCAACAGTCCATGAGGAACTGAATCCTGACACCAGCCCAGAAGCTGATCTGACCCCAATCTAGCCTTGAGAAGACTGCAGCCACAGCTGGCACCTTAAATGCAAGTTTGTAAAACACCTTGAGGCAGAGACATCCAGAAAAGCCACGCCAGCACTCCTGACCCACAGAAACTCTGAGAAAATATTTCTTTTGATTTAATACAGTTAGTATAGTTGTTTTAAGTTGCTAAATTTTGAAGTAATTTATTATATAGCACCAGATAACTAATATAGATTTCAATATAAATAGATTAAAACTGTTGATGGAATTTAGAAAAACTAATGAGAAATTACCTCTGGAAAATGTTAAAGAATTATCATGATAACTCTGATAAGAAGGGCAGTGGGGAAAGATTGCTTTCCTACCATATATTTTAAAAGTATAACTTTAAAAACAAGATACCTCTTGGTTGAGGAAAAGACAAGAATGGAATGAAAAAACAAAAGCTATATATGTGTGGACAATGGAAGCATTTAAAATCAGGAGAAATGATAGATAATTCAAACAATATCTGCAGGACAAATGAATTTCCTCTAAGAAAAAAAAAAGGTGATTAAAAAACCCAACATCATTATGTATACCAAAAAGTAATTCAAGGGAGACTGAAGTGCTAAAACATATAAAAGGAAACCATATAACTTTTTAAATGGTGAAGTTCTTTCTGAATAAGACCAAGAGCTAAAAGACATAAACGAAAAATTGACATATTTAATGACATAGAAATTTAAACCTCCTTTGAGATTAAAGTTACTATTAACAAGCTTAAAACAGGAGGACCAAACTGAGACAAAATATTTAAAAAATATTAGACAAACTATAAATTTTTCCACAAAAGAATAATAAAGATAACTCCAGAGAATATTGTAAAAAGCAGTACATATGCAGATCTTCCTCGACTTACAATGGGGTTACCTCCAGATAAAGCCATCCTAAATTGAAAATATCCTAAATTGAAAATTCATTTAATTCACCTATTCTACCTAACATCATAGCTTAGTCTCATCTACCCTAAGTGTGCTCAGAACACATCTTAGCCTAGATCTGGATAAAATCATCTAACACAAAGCCTATTTTATAATAAAGTGTTGCATATCTCAAGTAATTTATTGGATACTATACTGAAAGTGAAAAATGGACTGGCTGTATGGGTACCGAAGGGGTGTAAGCATATGGGTTTTTCACCCTCCTGCTCCAGGGGCTGATTGGGTGCTGCAGCTGGCTGCCACCACCCAGCACCATGGGACAGTATCACAGCATCATGCTGCTTATCACTAGTCTGGGAAAAGATCAAATTTCAAAAAGTAAAGACGGTCTCTAATGAATGTGTATTGCTTTTGCACCATCACAAAGCTGAAAAATAGTCAGTTGAAACATCATAAACTCAGGGGCCATCTGTACATATTATATGTATGTATGTACATATGTACATATACGTAGATTGTGTATTTGTGTAAACAGTTGACCCTTGCTGTTCACAATTCCCTAATTGAGAATCTCCTGCTCCCTGAAGTTTATTTGGAACCTCAATATCAAACTTCAGTAGGCTTTCACAGTCATTAGTGGACACACATATAGCCGTGAAAAAATTTGAGTCTCCCTGTATGCACGTTCCCAGCTCAGGTCAAACAAGGCAATGTTCTGCTTTCATTTTGCACTCTCGGACAACAATGACCAGAGGATGGAGATAGCAGCGGGCAATGCAGTGGAATCCAAGAAGCTCTGGCTCTGGGACCAGTTGACCAGAATTTGAAACCCAGCTCTGGTACCTGTGAGTGCAGCAGCCCCTGGCAAGTCACATAACACTTTCGAACCTCATTTTCTCTTTCATAAAAATAAAGAGAAAAGAACCTACCATGGTAACTGAGTTGTTTCTTTGAATTTAAGATTAAGATTATAATCTCTGAGATTATGTAAGTATCTCTTTGTGTGTGTGTGTGTGTGTGTGTGTGTGTGTGTGTGTGTGTATTCCCACTAAGAACAATGGCTCAGTATTCGCTAATTCAGTGTTTGCAGGGACTTTATAGAACACAACTACCAGGAATAACAAGAATCAGCTGTGCATGTATGTGTGTATATACAATAAACATATAAAAATATTCAACCTCACCAGTAATAAAAGAACTGCATGCTAAAATTATACAGAGTTTTACTAGCAGATTAACAAAAAATAATGGTCAGTAATATAATGTTTTGATGAGGATCTGGAAGAAGTAGTACTTTTACTAACTCTTGCAGAGAGGGATACAAACTAACACAAACTTCTCAGAGATAATTTGAAAAATATCTGGCAATTAGGAAAACCCATCAATTACTTCAAAATCTATCTCACAGACATAAGGATTAATTTAGGCTATAAATAAAAATTAAGATCATCCACATGACTATCAGTAGGAAAATGTTTTAAAATACTTAGTCCCAGCAGCATCTGGGAGGCTCGATCAGTTAAGCAAAAGACTCAGGTCATGATCTCAGGGTTGATTTTATCTCAGGTCATGTTTGCAGAGTTCCATGAGATCTAGCCTCACTGTTAGCATGGAGCCTGCTTGACATTCTCTCTCTCTCTTCTTCTGTCACTCCCCCACTTGCACATGCACACACAAACACGCACGCTCTCTCTAAATATAAGCAAATTAATTTAAAAAACAATAATAAAATAAAATAAGATACTTAGTCGCATCCACATTCAAAAATAGTATGAAAAAGTAGGGGGGGGGGAATACAAATAAACTGATGTACTGATGCCCATTTTATTTCAAGTGAAAAAACTTGTTTTCAATTTTACGTAGATTATATATATGCACACACATATGTAATGTGTACTTCTTTCATGTACATGTGTACACACATACATTTAACATGCAAATATAGATAAAATATATTTATATAAATATATACAGAAAGACGTGAAAGGATGCCCTCCAAATTGTTTCCAGTAATTACAGACAGGAGGATAGTGGAATCTTACTGCATGAGGGTAGGCAATGACGTCAAGGTTTTATTCTTGCTTCTGTGGCTGTTTTTCACTTAATACTATTATTCTTGGATATTTTTATTTCTTTAAAAAGAGCATGCATCCTTGTATTATTTTTAGAATTTAAATTTTATTTGTTACCATTCAAAAATTTCACCCAATTAAACATATCACAATTTTTAGTTTTACTTATAATTCTTAGCCTAGATTTGTAAAAAACTTTTTCTATCAATATCCACACTGCTTACGTTGTATAAAATTGCCTGGCTACATTTCAGTGGAAGTGAATTAGTTTCCTTGTCTCTATAAGGAAAACACTCTAAAGACAGTACAAAATCAACTATGTACTAACCTGTCCAAAATTTTTTAAACAGTCATAATATAATTTATTTCTCTCATAAATACTAAATAATCTTCTTTGATTTGTTCAGAAATTTTTAGGCATTTGGCAACTCTGTTCAAATTTAAGCAAAGCTTACAAAACTGATATGGTTTACTCAGAGGGTATAAATTATATCATTAGAAACAGCACTGGCTTTATTTTTCCCTATGAAACATCATATCATACATGGCAACAGAAAATATGTTATTTTCCAACCCCCAAAGTAACTATTATGTGTGTCTACAAGATCATTTAATTTATTTTTAATGATTCGAATCTTTTCTTAGGGTCAAAGTCATCTTTTATATCAACTTGCTTTTACAAATTAATGTTTTGAAGGAAACAGTAAAAGTCAAGTTGCTTGGGAGTACATTAAATTATATGCTAGTTAATAGTGTTAGAGAGATGGCTTAAAAATAAATTGCCCATAATACCTTTTAATAAAAGCACTAAATGCACTTTTTTTCTTCTATGTTAAAAGCAGATGCCTATTTGGCACTGTTTGGAATCCCATTTGCCATGTATATTTTGATTAATATTATGCTGGGTAATCTGCTCTATGTGGTCTAGGTTCAGTAACCTCACTGTAAAATAATGAGCCTTCAAGAATAAAAAATATGCTCACTATAAAGTTGCATATTCTGAGAAGCAGTGAACGTATTCAAATGAAATGAAAAAATGAGGTTTTCACCCAGTAAATTTGCTCGAAGTGAAACTTACATTTCTCAATTTGTATTTAGCTGTCAGTCTGTGCACTAAAAACTGGACGAGCTATCAACCTTTTGCATATGTTTTCTATAAATACCTTTTCTTCTCTGATTCGACTGCCATAGGACTCTGCAGAAGCAGTGGTCTTAAGGGAGCTTACAGCAACTGGGATGCAGCCAATGGCAGTGAGTTCCCACACTAAGTGGCATCTTCAGAAAAGGACCAGCACTCATATTTTATGCAATATGTAACATGATTTACCCAGGGTTGTCAGAAGAGATGAATTTCAGCCAATGCAAGGTAATGAATAGTAATATATGCTGCATATATTTGACTTATAACCCTTGGCATTTCGAAACAAAATTCTTTTGAAGAATTCATTTTATACGTCATAAACTTTTCTACTGTTTTTCCTGTTTGGGCTGTCTTTGTCATCAGACTTCTCAGGAAAGTATTATTCAAAATTGTAAATGAAGCAATATTTTTTGAGAATACTCACCTAAGACTTCCTTTCCAGGCAACACTTGTGATAGGAAAGTTAGAGTGTAAAAAATGGTGGGTTTCATTAAGTCAGAACCTAGAGAAGAGAAAAAAATCCAATGGGTTGTTGTTTGTCCATGATAATAAGAAATTTGTTAATAAAGCTTAATGCTCTTTTCTCTCATGAAACAGGGTCTTTTAGAAACATAGAAAAATAATTTTGCTACGTTTAATTTTACATATCTGGAATGAAAGTAAAAGGCTCAGCTAGCATACAGATATATTTTTTTTGTTCAAGGCATAACACTATCCATTAAATATAAACATAGCTACTTCCCAGGTTACCTTCTTTTGATCTAATAAACACTATGTTTTAATGGTCATTGTTAAAGAACCTAAGGAACTTTGCTGTTGTCCCTCAGATGATTGTTATGCGATAATTTGGGTAGTCCCATATAGCTTTGCATTTTAGTTTACATTTCCTTCTTTGTTTTTCTCCCAACACATAAACACACAAATATTTTTTAGAGATTCTCACATAATATGTTGATGACAAGTAACTAGTTAATGTTTAGCATCATATTATAATCATACATAAAACACCTATTTTCAAATCTTCCAGCCACATTTTCGTGTGTATATTTTCAAATAATATCCATAGAGAGATTTCAACATTTGGTTATGTTCACAAAACACAACAGAACTGAAGGAATGCCCCATCCACGCACATACATACATTATTTTGCTAAATACACATACACTTTCCATGCAATATGGACACTGCCCCTGAAACTGTGCCTGCTTTCTCCCCAGTGATTCCATTCTGAAGTTTCTCCTGGAATATCCTTTGGAGTTCACGAACGAAACTTGAAGCTGGCCCCTGTAACAAGGCCCCAGAGACTTTGCATTTGCAGTAGCTCCTTACATCTCAATAATAGAAAACAAGACTTGGGAATAGATATATCTTCTCAATCTTATGAGGAGTGTGAAGGCTACTACTTGAATTATTCATTGAAGAGGGAATAGGAAGATTATGTGACCACAGCCCACCTTTGCAACTGAACGTTTTAACATCATTATAAAAAACATGTATTACACATTTGTTATGGTGCTGAGCCAGGCACTGTGTACACGGAATTTATGAGAATTACCCTCCATAAATATTCAGTTAAGACATAACCGAATATCTGTAAGACAGATAATGAACATCTACTTATGTAAATTATATAAATATCTCCATAAATATGCTAACCAGAGGTGAAAATGTATACACTGTATTCAATTAAACAAGGGATTTGGTTTTTGCTTATTTTTTTAAATCGCCTTTTCTAGACCTGAAAATAACAGAAGGAAGATTTTAATAGAGGAGTCAGAGCAAATAATAAACTTCCATATTCTCCAATCTTAATCAGTTTCCAGGCCCACAAGTTTTGTACATGATGAGTATAAATCATTTCTAATTCCACCATTGTTAACATGAAAATGTTTTGACACAGGTCACCAAGCCGACTTTGTAAGCTTCCCTGCCAAAAGATAAATTCAAAAGGAAAATGATGAAGACTGTCCCTGTGTTGACACTCAGGTTGGCTAATGGTTTTGTTCTTCCTATTTAGCTAAGTCATGAAATGCTATTCTTAGAAGGACAGTACAATCCCTCCAGCATATATATTCAAAGATCATTTTCATAATTTAATAAGGCATTTATTTAAATCCTGGTTATTAAGCCAGACTGTTTTTTTTTATTCACTTACTTTATGTTGGTCACTGCTCTGGGCACCAGAGAAACTGAGATGATCAAGACACAGCCTCAGCTTTCAATGGGCTTCTAATCTACTAATCAGAGCACAGTCATCAGCCACATAAGTGGATAGTTATAATAAAATACTCTGCATGCTGTGTTGAGAGAATTCAGAGAACCATCCAACCCAGACTAAAGATTTCCAGATTGTATCCCACAGGACAATCACAAGCTACAGAGATAGAAAAAAAAAAAGGCGGACTATAAGGGAATGGTGGGGAGTTGTGGGGATAAGAAGAGCATCAGACAGTGAGAACCTTGTGAAAAGTCTAAGGCACAAGGGAATGGGTCTCTTCTAAGAACTGCATGTAGGGGAGGTTAAGGGAATGGGAAAATATGGTTGACAAGACACCTGTCATGACAAGCCTTGTATCTAAAGCAAAGGTTTAAACTTGATCCCAATAATAAGGGAAATTATTAAAGACTTTTAGGTGGGAGAGGTGATCATAAGGCTCTTTTAAAGAAATAACTCTGCTAGCAGTGTCAGAGGACAAACTGGAAAGGACAAAGGATCAGCTAGGAAAACTGGGATGGTAGGACGGGCTTGCGGCAGGAAAAGACTGAGGTTTTCATTTTCCTGTGAATCTTGGTCTTGTTAAGAGTTATTTCTACAGTGTGGCAGTCAGATTTTGCACAGTAATCTACAAAGCATGTAAATACCCAACATAAGCATTAGCATTTGTCATTTTGACTAGCACAACTGGCAGAGCCTGGGAAAGAGTAAGCTTTTATAACCAAGAAGACTACCCTGTTTCTCAATCCAAATAAAAATATTAGCAAAATCTTACGGCCAAAGATAATGAATATGAATGTATTGTCATCCAAAATTCATTTATTTAGATGAATCCATTATCTCAACTCCTGAATATTTCCCTAATCTGTCCCCAGTGGAAAGAGGCAAATTTGCAAGAATGATAGCAGTCAACTTTAGAAATACACTATTACCTGAATGACATCACTTATTCTTTGTTTATTAATAATTAGAAATACTAAAATAATTAGAAGTAATCACCTGCACATACTGAATGATGAGTCAGCGTGTAGGGGCTACCTCAGTGGGAGCATTTGAATTTTGGCAAAATGATAAAAAAGAACAAGATCCAAAAGGTATTTGGGGTATTCCCAGGGTCAGATTGTGGGTGGACACTAGTACCCCATTACCCTTCTTGACTGCTTTCTTGAGTCTAGAAGCTACCCGGAGATGGCTGTACCAGAACAATAGTTTAAAATGGCACTAGTAAGGAACTCAGATGGAACATTATCTTTGGCCCATCTGTATAGTATCGTAGTTAGATTATTTGTACTTTGGGTAATAAAACTTCTCTTGTTTATATGAAAGGTTATTGGGAGTATAATCTTTATTTTCAGAAAACCCATAAAACGGGGGAAAAAACAAACACACAGGATAGGAATAGTTAAACAAAAAGGCTAAAACCTAATGTTTTAGCAGAAAACAGCTGAAAAAGAAAATCTTCTGTGGGTAGGTAGGTATATTACTATACTACCCTAGGATTAGAACTTTGTTGACCCCAAGTCAAGTTGAGTAGTCAGACCACTCCCCTCTACTTACTGTATTTTCATCCCTTCTTTGTAATGCCTCATTAGAGAGAAGATAATAGATGATGATAGATAGATAACAGATCGATTGATTGATCAATAGATAAAGTATTAAAGCCCATCAAATTCAGGTCAATGGGAAATTAGTCAATTGTGAGATAGATCTGAAGAAATTACAGAGATTGTTATAGGATGGAGAAAATTTAGTTAATAGGAAGTTTATGAGACATGGGTAAAAAGAAAGAGAAGGTTCAAAATGCATCAATGAATTCTAGGAAGAGAGGAATTCAATAAAAAGAAAATATATATAAAATGTTGGACAGGCAATAAGAATTTTTCAGAAAGACATAAATTCCAGATACATTAAGGATAATAATCCTCAAGTGGGGTAAATAAAAATAAGCCAATACCTAGACTCACCATAGTCAAATGTATAACACAAAAAAGAAAGATACTATTTTAAAACCTAGTAAAAAAAAAAAATTCCCATTCGCAAGTAAATTGAAATCTGGTTAACAACAACAGGGAAAGCCAGAGTCAGTGGAACAGTATATTTAAGTGATAAAACAAAATAAATGAGAATATAATTCTATGATTTCAGAAATTATCTTTCAATAATAAGCACAAAGAAGAGCATTTTTAGATAAGCAAAACTGGAGGGAGTTTACTACAACCAAACCCTCACTAAAGGAAATATGAAAGAAAGAAAATCAACCTAGAAAAAATAATGAACATACGGGTAAATCTAAAATAATGTTATGGTATATGTAATACTAATGTCTAATTTAAGAGGCTCAAATGGAAAAAATATCAATATAGTACAAAAATCCTGGATGATAGAATCATATAAGAAGAGAGGGAGGATGATTGAAGTTAAAGCATTCTGAACTTTCATTTAAGAGCTAGACTGCATATAAACAAAATCCCACTGTATGGTATCTACAAGAAATCCTTATAACCATGGCACTGAAAGGTAGAAAGTAAAAGGATGGGGGAAATAATACTCCAAGAAAAACTGATATGACTATTTAATTGCTGACAACACAAACTTGAGGGCAAAATAATTAGCAGAGATAAAGAGAAACTGTATATATAGATAATATGCTATAATTTACCAACAGGATATGAATCCAAATTGGTATGCACCTAAAAACAACTCAAAAAATATGTAATGCAAAAATGAATGAATACAAGGATGACAAATCCTTAATGAGAGATTTTAACCCAACTCTCTCTCTATGGCTGAAGTTAATAAGCATGCAATCTGCAGAACTGGCAAAAGAATGACATAATAAACCCAAGGAAAACAGAAATAAGGAATTAATAAAGATACCACGAAGACAAGAAGATGGGTAATTTACAGCATATTCATATGATAGAGTATAGTGGTGTATATGATAAACTCCTAAGAGAAAAAGGAAGGACTATATTAAATTTGTACTAATCACAACAGGAAAGGAACACATGATCAGGGAGGAGAACACAACAAACCTCAAAGGTGGTAGGTACATAGTTATGTGCTTTAGGTATGCTATTTGGAAAATATTAAATACTATATATGAAAAGTTAAACTAGGGTGTCTCATTCACTGACTGCCCATGCTAAAAACAAAGTACATTATCTGTAACAATATTATGCACTTATATTTTAACATTGTATTCATTAATTTTAACAGGTCTCATTTCCTCAACTAGAGTATAAGCCTGCTTTACTCTACATTGCCTTGTTCAATTATTGACTCTTGGGCATGAAGGTCCTCAATGAGTAAATGTCATTTGATTTACTTGCCAGATGGTGATATGTGATAATATTAAGGATACAGTTGTCTCAGCTATCTCTATAGCATTTAACTCAACTTTACATTCTGAAATTCTTAAGTTGTCAATTAACTGTGCTTAGCATTCCTGTTTTGCATATTACTCACTACCTTCTTTCCAAGGTTCCAACTTTAAGATGCCTTTTCATATAAACAACTCCATCTCCAGAATGATTGTGTCCTGCATAAAACCACCTAAGCCCTAAGTAATTAATTTACTGTGGGGCTAAGAACATCAGGTTAGTCTATTACCTTCAAAGAGCCATGGATACAAGAGCCCTCAGTTTCACAATTTGTTGAGCTGTAACAGAACTTTTCACTGAGGAAGGAAGGAAGGAAGGAAGGAAGGAAGGAAGGAAGGAAGGAAGGAAGGAAGGAAAGGAGGAAACTTTACTAAAATAAATGCATATTTAACACCTTCCACAGTTTCCACTTACAATGGCATTTAAACCATTATTTAGTGCAAATATTTTCCTTCCCCTATTAACTCTTTTAAATGTTTCCAAAATGCTTTCTATTATAACTGTGGAAATATTTTTAATAACAGTGATATGAATTTTATCTACTCTTAATTCCAAATAAAAGATAATGTTTAAAAATACTTTTTCAATTTTGCCATGTAATAAACAATTATTTCCTCTGGTATTCTTAGAAATTCAAAACTCTAAGTGATAATCAGTGAGAGATCATTATATAACTGGACTGACAAAACTATTAATACGGTTTTCCCAAGAGACTTTGACAAACATCATCTCTGGATGATTAATTTATTGTCCTATAAATTAATTTATTGTCCTATAATTTGGGGAATGTTTAACTTATTTTCTCAAATATTACAGATTATACTGTTTAAAGTACTGTCTGAATATGAGAACCTAGTAAATTTATGATTCTTACAATGGCTATAGTGCCCCTGTGATATCATCAGTAAATCTTTTGATACTTCTAGGTCTATTTCATTATGAACACAAAGAGGATTTTTAAATAAATTTGGCTTGTAATAGATAAATCATATTGTACACCCCAAATAGAATTATTTTGAATGTAAACATGCTAGACTTCTTTGCTAAATTTACCTTGTCTTCTAAACACTGCAATAGAAGAATCATTAGCATTTATTATTACTTGCCTTTATCAATGATATTTTAATGTATTTGGGACATAATAATAACCATTTAAAAACTGTGTATATATAATTGTGCCTTCTGGTGTCTGGTGCATCATAGGCAATTAAGAGCAGTAGGCTTATTATACCTTCTTATTTGATTTCATCAAAAGTGCCATGCCGATGGCTTTATCTTTAAAGTTATACTCCTTCTCTTTTCCAAGATCTCAGTGCTTAGTGCATCTTACACTTACTATCTGTGCTTTATTTTTTTAAGATTATTTGTTTATTTTTTAGAGAAAAGAGAGAGCAGGGGAGGGGTAGAGAGAGAGGGAGATAGACAGAATCCCAAGCAGGTTATGCACTGACAGCACGGAGCCTGATGCAGGGCTCCAGCTCAAGAACCATGAGATCATGACCTGAGCCGAAATCAAGAGTCCGTCAACTGACTCAGCCACCCAGGGCCCCCATCCATGTTTTAAGTAGGATAAATCTGATATACATGAGAATCAATAGTCTATCTATTTCACAGTATGGGTTTTAACTGTAAATTTTGGTTTTTTAAAATGTTATTTCTATGCTATTAGGCAGAAGGATAGCTCTACAGGCTATTAATAGAGTTGTGCTAAGCATAGTATCATTTTGGTCACTACCAAAATTCTACTGGCCAGTTTTCATTACCAAAATGAGTATGTTAATGATGAAACACACACATGTGGACAATTATATGTATATATGAATATATGCATGCAGGTTGAAGGAAGTGCTCAGTCCTACAGTTTCATGGATGCTTCCTAATATATGGAGATAGATATTGTGCCCTAGTAACTTTTCACTCTATGTGCTGGTTTCACTCTTCATCAGGGACCAGTGTTAATAGTCTGAAGCTAATGAACAAAAGGGTTCAGTCATAATATGGACTGATTATTTCCATGACAGTCATGATCAAAGACTACAGTCCTCAACCACAGCCAGTCATTTCACAAATGCACACCATACTATTTTAAAGGGAAATAGATACAAGATACATGGTCTCAATTTAAATGTTCCTTCCTCAAGGAAAATAACTCTTACTGTCACCCCAAGATAAGATGTCTATGCTGTATATCCACAGCTTTCTATTATCCACCTTTCATAGCACCCATAACACAGGAAAGGAATTACATGTTTAATCATTAATTTAGTTTGGATTCTTCATAAGCAGTCTGAGATTGGATTCGTGGATTATTAGGAGGAAGCTGTCAGATGAAACCTGTATGGGAATGAGGGAGCAGGACAAGGAAGAGGAGCAAGTTAAGCAAAGTTTGAAGTTTAGCTTCAGCCTAATCCCACAGGGGAGTTCTGGAACATGAATTGTCCCATAGAATATATCCAGCCTTGAAGAAACGTTATTACACTTTTAGACACAGTGTCAGTCAGTCATTGCCTACAGGCTGCCTAAAGACAGTAGAGATGCAAAGGCTTAATTCCTAGGCATCTCCAAGCAAGACGGCTCCAGTATCCTAAGAGCAAAACTCTGGAAAAAGTTACAGATATGAGACATTACAGCAAAATTCTACCGTGGCAGCTGGAAGGAAGGCACACCAAAGGAACAAAATGGTTCCCAGGCACTCTAGGCAGGGCACCAATGAGTCTGTGGTAATTGCCTTTCTTCTCTAAAAGTATAAGCTCACTAATGACAGAGGAAGTTTCAGTTTTGTTTAAGGGCTGAATGATACCAAGCGCATACCATACACTTCAGAAATATTTGTAGTAAGAATGCATAAATAAATGAATCAATGGAATTATTTGGCAGTTACCAAATCATATTTCCGCCTACTTTAAATTCACTACCATCTTAATGAGAAATAGCACCATAGGTGGATTGAAGGCATTGATAATCAGGTATATATTGTGACTGTAGAGGAAAGCTCACCAGAATAAAATACACATGATACCTATTACAGTGTCCACACTTGTTACTATGTTTTTCTATACAATCGTTATTTTTTTTAAATCTATCCATTCAGTGTTTAGGTTAGTATATTACTTTTGTACATAAGTCAGAACATAATATGGTATCTATATTATGGTTACCTATAATGCATAATTATAGGTATTTTAATTATCTAGTAAATAAACAGAAAGGCAAGAAATCTAAGAGTCAAGGAATTTTATTAGCTTGGTATTTTAACACGTTAGCAAGCCAATGAGTTAATGCTGATTAGCTTATGTGATTAACCTATTACTACCACTATCGGTGATGTATGGCACATGTGTTTATATATTTGCAAGATTAATGTAAAATATTTTACACTGTTTATTGCCTAGCTTATGTCATAAACATTTTGGTTTTCTATATGTCCTTCATATTTACAGTAACAAATATACATACACACATACATTCACATATGAATGCATGCATATTCTACAGATTGTATGTTGCCAAAATATTTTATTATGGCATTCTTTTCTTTTGTTCATATTTTTCTGTCATCGTTAAAGCTACAATGAACATATTTGTGTCTATTTGTGCTTCTGTTTGATTGCTTAATTGGGATAAAATTAGCAATGAAAATATGATATTTTAGTCTAAGCAATTTATTTTTTTTAACTTTATTTATTTATTTTGAGAGAGAGCAGGGGAGGGGCAGAGAGAGAGGGAGAGAGACAATCCCAAGCAGGCTCCATGCTGGCAGCTCAGAGCCTGACAAGGGCCTTGATCACACAAGCTGTGAGATCATGACCTGAGCCAAAAATCAAGAGTCAGACGTTCAACCAACTGAGTCACCCAGGTACCCCTAAGTCTAAGCACTTTAATTTCTCTGCCATATTGCTTTTCAGAAAGGCTGTACTAAATTGCTAAATTAGCAGTAATGAATTAATATGGTCATTTCTTTTCAATATAGCCAGTATTGGATGTTTTGGGTTTTGTCCCCTTGTTTTTTAATTTTACTATGTAAAACACTACCCTATGAATGCTTTATTTTGCCTTGTTTTGGTAACTAGAGAGGCTAATACCTTATTTGTCAGTTTTATTGCCTCTTTTACAAACTATCATATTGTTTGCCCATTAATTTATTTAGAATGTCAAATCTTTCTCACAAATTTGAATATAGATTACCATTATCATGTTGAGGAAAATATCTACAACTTATATAAAAATAATATTATTATTTTATTTAGGTTTTATCTTTTTCCCAGAAAATTAATATGCATACATAGTTTTATAACTTCTATTAATTCAAAGAAAAAATGTTATTTTACCACAGAGATATCATTCTGTTCCATTAGTTGCTACTTTTTCTTTTGTTTCATGCTCATTTTTAACTATTTAATGAACTTGCCATTTATTTTAAATTAAGAGGGTAAGGTGGAAATAACATTTTTCCACAATTGTTCCACACACACTTATATAACTGCTTTAATGTGTTTTCTTTTAGAAAATTTATGTTATCACACAATAAGAATTGGTATATAATTATTGATATTTCAGATCTCTACCTTCTATTCCATTTAATGTCTACAATGTTGCACAACTGTAATATTTTATGTTTTGATACTAAACAATATGTTTTAATGTTTGATGGGGCAGGTCACTTTTTTATTATTTAAATATCCTACATATTTTCTCCTAACAAACAGTTTCCCAATTTACCTTTATGAAGAATTATGTTACAAATTTTGGTGCAATTATTTAAATTTTATTTTATATTTTATATACATTAATTAAAAATTGCATTTTTGGAAATATATAGTAGCCCCTTGCAATAATTGGCTCACTATGTCCAATTATTCAAATTTTCAAATGATAAGATTATGCAGTTTTCATATAAAGTCTCACCATACATTAAAATACAACTTTATCCCTAAATATTTCCTATATTTGTTATCCTGAGGAATCTCTCCCTCTTTAAAATTATATTTCCTAGTTGATTAATTATGCATTATAGAAATACAAGAAAAATTATATATTTACATTATGTTTAGATATGTATTAGTTTATGATGGATTTACATGGATGTTCTAAGTGTATAATTTCATATATATGTATACATATGTATGTGCATATATATATAAATACACTCCTGGTCCATACTTATTTCTCATTTACTTTTCTTTATATTTCCATTCTCAAGGAATTTAAATGTTTTATTAATAACAGAGAAGCATTACTCCTGATTTTAAAGTTAATCTATTCCCTTTAAGACTCTCTGAAAACAGCTATTTCCCCTTTTCTGTTAAAAATATATACACATGACTCTGAAAACTCTAAAACATTGGTTAAAGACATTGAAGATTACACAAACAAATGGAAATTATATTCCATTTTCACGGAATAAAAAAATTAATCTTATTAAAATGTCCCTACTACCAACAGTGATCCTCAGATTCAATGCAATCCCTATCAAAATACCAATGACATTTTTACAGAACTGGAAAAAATAATACTAAAATTTTTATGGAACCAAATAGCCCAACCAATCTTGAGAAAGAAGAATGAACCTGGAGTTATAACAATCCCAGATATCAAGATAAACTATAAAGCTATAGTAATCAAAACAGTATGGTACTGGACAAAATAGATACATAGATCAAGAGAACAGAATAGACTCCAGAGATAAACCCACACTTACATCAATTACTCTACAATAAAGGAGGCAAGAATATGCACCTTCTTCAATAAATGGTGGTGGGAAAACTGGATAGCTACATGCAAAAGAAGGAAGCTGAGTCATTTTATTATACCATACAAAAAAATTAAACTCAAAATGGATTAAAGGCCTAAATGAAACCTAAAGCCATAAAACTCCTAGAAGAAAACATAGGCAATAAATTCTTTGGAGGATTACCATTCATCCATGTCTCCTCAGGCAAGGGAAACAAAACCAAAAATAGTCTTGGGACTACAGCCAAATAAAATGCTCTTGCACAGTGAAGAAAACCATCAACAAAACAAAAAGGCAGAATATATAAAGAACTTATATAACTCAACACCAAAAAAAAAAATCTGATTAAAAAAAGGCAAGGGACATGAATAGACATTTTTCCAAAGAAGACATAACAATGGCAAACAGGCACATGAAAAGATACTCAACATTGCTCATTATCAGGGAAATACAATTCAAAACCACAACAAGATACATGGCAATCAAAAAGAATGAAATCTTGCCGTCTGCAACTACATGGATGGTACTGGAGGGTATTATGCTAAGTGAAATTAGTCAGAGAAAGACATATATCATATGACTTCACTCATATGAGGACTTCAAGAGACAAAACAGATGAACATAAGGAAAGGGAAATAAAAATAATATAAAAACAGGGAGGGGGACAAAAAAGAAGAGAGTCATAAATATGGAGAACAAACAGAGGGTTACTGGAGGGGGTGTGGGAGGGGAGATGGGCTAAATGGGTAAGGGGTATTAAGGAATCTACTCCTGAAATCATTGTTGCACTATATGTTAAGTTGGATGTAAATTTAAAAAAAATAAAGTTAAAAAAATCATATGACCTTACACCTGTCAGAATGGCTAAAATAAAAAGACAAGAAGCAACAAGTGTTGGTGAGAATGTAGAGAAAAGAGAAGCCTCACGCACTGTTGATGGGAAGCAAATTGATGCAGCCATGGTGGAAAAGAGTATAGAAGTTTCTCACAAAATTTTAAATGGAAATATCATATGATCCAATAATTGGACTACTGGGTATTTACCCAAAGAAAACAAAAACACTAATCCAAAAATATAGATGCACCGCTGTTTGTTGTCGCATTATTTACAACAGCCAAAATATGGAAACTACCCAAGTATGTATCAACAAATGAAGCAAGATGTGGTAGATATATAGATACACATACAAACACAAACATACACACACACACACACACACACACACACACACACACACGAATATTACTCAGCTATAAAAAAGAACAACATGAATGGACCTAGAGTGTATTACGCTAAGTGAAATAAGTTGGAGGAAGACAAATACCATACAATTTAACTTATGTGTGGAAACTGAAAAACAAAACAAATGAATTTAAAAAAAGCAGAAACAGACCTATACAGAAACAAACAGATGAATGCCAGAGGAGAGGAGGATGTGGGGATGGGCAAAATGGGTGAAGGAGAGTAGAAGATACAGGCTTCCTATTATGTAATAGATAAGTCATAGGGATAAAAAGTACAGCATAGGGAATTTAGTCGATGATATTGTAACAGCATCACATGGTGACAGATTGTAGCTATACTTGCGTTCAGTCTGGCATAAAGTATAGATTTGTCCAATCACTCCCTTGCACCCCTGCAACTAATGTAACATTATGTGAACTGCACTTCAATTTAAAAAATGCAAACACCAGTACACTCAGACATACACATATGCACAGTCATGCATAAATGTTGCTATTGATTATAATACTGTTTTTCCATTTAGCAAAGAAGAACTCTTATTTTACATTGTAAAAGGCATTTATTAGGATTTGGTTTCAAATTTTAGTAATTACTGTTTAGACATCTATTAAATTGTTACATATTATTTTCTTATTTACTTGTTGATGTGGTATAATGTTAAATTGGTTTCTGATACTGATATGGATCTCTGGATATCTAAGAGGAAAAAATTTCCTAGTTCTTAATGGAGTAGTATTCTTTAGTACAGCAATAGAATTCAAATTCCTAGCACTTTATATCAGTGTCAATCTATCATTATCAGGGAGATGAGTAAGTTGTTGGTTTTTGTCATAAATGGGATAAGGAAGTATTGATGAAGGGTGAGAAACTAGACACTTTAATAAGTTATTTTATTTCATTAAAATTTTTTTTTCAACGTTTATTTATTTTTGGGACAGAGAGAGACAGAGCATGAACGGGGAGGGGCAGAGAGAGAGGGAGACACAGAATCGGAGACAGGCTCCAGGCTCCGAGCCATCAGCCCAGAGCCCGACGCGGGGCTCGAACTCATGGACCACGAGATCATGACCTGGCTGAAGTCTGACGCTTAACCGACTGCGCCACCCAGGCGCCCCTTAATAAGTTATTTTAAAGAAAGATAGATGAGAAATGATCACAGGGGTGCCTGGGTGGCTCAGTCCGTTAAGCGTCTGACTTCAGCTCAGGTCATGAGCTCACGGTTTGTGAGTTCAAGCCCCGCATCCAGCTCTGTGCTGACAGCTCAGAGCCTGGAGCCTGCTTCGGATTCTGTGTCTCTCTCTCTGCCCCTCCCCCCTCAATTTCTCTCTCTTTCTCTCTCTCTCAAAAATAAATGAAACATTAAAAATAGTTTAAAAAAAAGAAAATAAATGATCCTGAAAGGCAAATATCATAGATAAGCATTTTTCCTAGGGCAAGTCCAGTGAAAAACAGTCACATTATAGTTGTGTTAAATTTTAATAGAGGATGAATAAAATCATCAGGGATATGTTCAACTAACCATCTCTGTAACTGCCGACAATAGGCAAGACAGTGAGTCCTTTATTTTTATTTATTTATTTTTTGACAGTGAGTCCTTTAAAAGCAGAGTGCTATTTCATTTATTGTTGTTGAAAATAAAGAAAAGGATGCTTTGGGAAGCTGGTATTTTATGATTTTATTTTAATTCTTTTCCTACTTGGGGAACTACTTGAAGTAGCTCATAGTTTCTATAGTAAATTACTTGGTTCTTATCTGCATAAAAATTTAATTACTGATTTATTTTCTAATTATCCTAAAACAGAAAAAACATTCTGGATTGCCCTAAAATGTGTGACATGACTCTGAACCCTCGCGAGTAAAGTGCTCATCATTTTGTTGATGTCTTACATTCCTATCTCACCTTTGAAACGCGTTTTTAATATATGATCTTTCTTGACTCTACCTGCAGGCTTGTTGGCAATGTTCCCCCACCCCCAAACTCGGCTGTATCCTTGTTTCTGACCAGTGTAATGGAAGTACACAGAGATGAAGGAAAAAAAAAAACAACAGAAATTCGAGTCCTAAGTCTGTTCCTTACTAACTGTGTGAGACGCAATGACTCACTGAAGGATTTCATTTTCTCATTTGCTAACTGGATACTACTGCTTGCCTCGCAGGGCTGGTGTGAGTCTTTTATGAAAGAATGTGCGTTAAATCTCAACAAAATTAGTTCATCTTCACTGTATTCTAACACGTTTAATGTTTGTATTTATATTCGTCATAAAATTCTTCTCCTGTTAGAATGTTTCGTCCATCTACTTGAGGTCAAGGACTATGTTTTATTCATCCTTGTACCTCATGTTTGACTCAATGAGTCGGGGAAATCAATTACTGTGCTCCAACCTCTGGGAATCAGAAAGACCAGAAAGTGCTTGCCCAGTTAATTCTTAAAGCTCGTTTAGATATTTGTTGAGAATACCTCCTGCAGTGCTCGTACCTTCTGTGTATTACCCCAAATACACAGGCATTAGTCCCTCACTAAGTGCTCACTGAAAATGTTTGCAAGAAAATAAATTGGTTTTGTTGCCTCATTCCAGTTTGCAGAAGATATAAGGGATACTTTCTATGACCTAATTATAAAACGTTTTTATTCCTGTGTGTCTGATGTCTGTTCAGTGTCAACATCAGTCTGGACAGTGGCTCTCAACCCTGTGACTTTGAGAAAGCTCCAGAAGCCTCCATTATGGGCAAATCCATGTGGAGCTGTGATACACAGGTGTAAAGCTATAAACTGACTCATTTCCACTAAAGAAAATGGGCCACTTGAAAGTATACTCCAGGGGCATAAATCCACTCCAGAGAGACCATCCTTGCACAGTCCAGGCTGCAGCTGCTCTGGAAGGTTTTCATTCTAGGCCAGTCCTGTCCTGAGATTTCTAGGAAACATTTATGTCTTGGTCCCTATGCCACTTCCAGTCTTCTGTCACAGCCTCAAACGAAACGGCTCTAAGACTTTGAAATCTCTAATAAGAGCTATGCCAGGTTAAAAAGCATTTCACTGAATATTTACATGGCAGGAGGGTTACCATGATCACAAAGGTGGTTTTCCCAGGGTGAGTCTCATCCATTGCACTCTGGATGTGCTGACCTCTGTGATTTCCTCAAACCTGGGAAACTTGCCCGCAGGATTCGTGATAGTAGGGGACTGTAATCACACTGCCCTTTAAAACGCGGGGGGGAAGGCATTTTCTTGAGGCAAATACAAACATTTCTTGGTCTACATTTCAAAGTTGGGAAGACTGGGTTGAAAGAAAACCAATACTTGCATATCGTAGGTAATGATTCATGCCAAATCATTAGGAGAAATAAACAATTTCCACACAGTACCAAACAATCGTTCTTTGGATTAAGATGGCAATACTATGAAGAAGAGGAAAGGTAAGTAGTGACTCAGGTAATGCTAATATTATCTTGACTTGATACAGCTGTTACTACTATTGTTTCTAATAGATAATTAGAGCATCAAGACATTAAGACACATTCATACTTGTATACAAAATGGAGCTCTGCCTCTGTAATTTTCTGCCTACCTTAGAGTCAATTGGTTATTATTATCAGAAGCATTAAAACTAGTTCTCTGTTTTGCCCATCACCTGTAGCAACCATACCATATTCTTCTCCCACAAATAACAGTCCTTCTAAATGCCCAGAAGATTTATGGCATTAAGGCCATACAAGTGCTCTTGTACATAAAAGGGCCAGTATATTCTCATATTCTCTGTCTCTCTGTCTCTATGTCTGTTTCACACACACACACACACACACACACACACACACACACACACACTTTCCTTCACATATACTCATGCTTTTCCTTTTTTTTTCCTTAGGAAAAATAATAGGTATTAACAAGGATTAACTTACATTTTTTTTTTAAAAAGGACAAGGGAAATCTATTTGCAAGTTTGAAATGCATTTTGATTATACCTAGAATTGTTTACACTATTTCCAAGGGATATCATCCCCAAAGCATATTCCACAAGAGCATGGAATTTTTATCATTCTTTTAAAAATATTCTACCAAATAATTTTCTGCCAAATTATTTTAAATGTTTTATTTATAAATTTTACCTTGTAGCATAATTGATTAGTAAGTGCAACATTTAGTGTTCCACCATGTAAAGGAAATAATGATTTTACTTACCAAAATTAATGCTAACCAAATTAATTATGTAGTCCCTAATTGTGCTTTAAAATATTGGTATCAATCCCTGATAGAAAACACAAACATATTTTCTGCTTTTCATAAATTAATCAATTTATGTTAAATAATTGTCATTAATAGGTTTCTTTGTATTTCAAATAAGCATCTACCTACTCAGTACACTAGCTGGGGAAAAGTCAGTTAAAAGATAGTCCTGTGAGGCTAACGTAGAAAACTGAATGAATCAATATATATCATCTTGAAATGGAAAATATGAATTAAATGTTACAAAGTAGGAACTCACAAATTGGCTAAAATGTCTATCACAAGAAGTAATCTATTACAAACTAATCTGGGCCAACCAGATGTTATCTCTATTAGAACTGAATAATCAGAAGAATTTAATCATTTTCCAATGAACAATTATACAATTAATTGCCTCTCTTGACCTTTCAGTTAAGGTTAGACTCTCATTGATGAAATCTTCATAAAACAATGCCAATAAAAACCATATTTATGCAGGGAGCTCTGAAAGAGATCCCAATAGTCAGCGCTGAAACCATTTGAGTAAAAAATAAATACATAACAATAATATTGGGTTTTAACAAAGAATAAGATAATTATCCTTGAGTCTATATTGATTTTATTTTTTTATTTTCGTACTTAGAATTTTCATGCAATAGTATTGACTTTTTTCTCTTGATAAACAGTTCAATAAATTTTAACATATGTTATGGATCTGTGTAACCACCACCACAACTAGGATACAGAACAGTTCTATCACACCACAGAATTCTCTTGTGCCATCCTTTTATACTTACTTCCTCCCCTGACCTTATAGCCAGAATCACTCATCTGTTCTCTACGGTTGTTTTTCTTTTCAAAATTTCATACAAATGGAATCATACAGTATATATAACCTCCTACAACTGGCTTTTTTCCCATTCTGCCTAATACCTTGCATGTATCAGCGGTTTGTTCATTTTTTGTTGTTGCTGATTAGTATCCCATTGTATAGATACGCACAGTTTATTTATCCATGCAACCACCGAAGGACATTTCGGTTCATTCCAGCTGTGTATTTTTTTTGTTTTGTTGTGTTTTTACAAATATGAATAGAGTTGCTATCAATATTTTTGTACAGATATTTGTGTAAACAGTGATTTTCTATTCTCCAGGCTAAATACCGAGGAGTGGGATTGCTGGGTCATATGGTAAGTGTATGTTTCACTGTATAAAAAATTGCCACAATGTTTTCAGAGTGGCTGGCTATACCATTCTGCATTCCCACCGCTTTGCATGCTTGTCAGCCCTTAGTAAAGTCAGTATTTTTTGTTTCTTTTAACTTAGTCATTCTCATAGATGTGTATAGTGGCATTGCATCATGATTTTAACTGGCGTTCCCCTAAAGACTAACAAGGTTGCACATATTCTCTTGTACCTTTTGCCAGTTGTATCTCTTTCTGCTTGTTCAAATCCTCTGACCAACTTTTAAAGATTGTTTTCTGATTGTTGAATTTTGAAAGTTCTTCATATATTCTGAATATGTTTCACTTGTGGGTTGTTTAATCTACAAATATTTTTTACTCAATCTATAGTTGGTTTTCATTTCCTTAAAGTGTCTTTCACAGAGTCAGGTTTTTTTTTTTTTAGTTCTGATAAAGTGTAATTTATCTTTTCCTTAAAACTTCATCTACCCCCAGCCACCTAAATTTTCTCTTCTATCTTCCTCTAAAAGTTTTATAGTTTTGTGTTTTACATTTAGAGCTATGATTCATTTTGAGTGAATTTTTGTGTACAAAATGTAAGGTTAGGCTGAGGTTCATTTTTTTTTCTGTTCCGTTCATCCAGTGTCACACTGTGTTGTAGCTTTATATTAAGTCTTAAAATTGTAGCTTTATATTATGTCTTAAAATCAAGTAATGTAATTACTCCAAATCTATTTTTCTTTTACCAGGCTGATATAATAAATATTTGAATAAATAAATGCAGAAGGAGTCCATTTTTCTTACAGTAGTACTGGAAATAATATAGAAGAAATGAGAAAAATATAAAATCACCAGTAGACCACTACAGTAGTTATCATGGTAAGCAATAGCCACGGATGAATACTAAAATTTTCAGTCAGCAAAACCTTAGGGAGAAACAGGGTAGTTGCATGGCCTCTAGGCACCTTCCCAAAATATTTATGTTACTATAATAGTTTGAACATATATTTTCAAACTCTTTGATACTCCTCCTTGAAGTAGGTGGAGCTTAATTTTCCTCCTCTGGAGTATTAGCTAACTTTAGTAACTCACTTATAACCAGTAGAATATGCAAAGGTAAAAATCATAATTTTACACTGGAGGAACCTGGAAGATAGCACTTCAACCAAGTGACCATGGTTAGCATCACCGTAATAAATCACACTGATATTAGGTACTCTGATACGATGCAATGGAAAGGGCACATCACGTTTGTGGTGTACTTTCCACTAATGCATAACCTCAATCTAATCATGAGAAAACTTCAGACAATCCCAAATGGCTAAAAAATACTGACCAGTACACTTCAAAAGTGTCAAGGTCATGAAAGGCAAGAAAATGCTGAGACACTGTCACAGATTGGACAGGACTATAGAGACATCAAAGACTAAATGCGACAATAATATTCTGCACTAAATGCAGGGACAGTAAAAAGAGTAAAAAACACATAAAGTCTATAGTTTGGTTAATATTATTGCCTCAATGTTAATTTCTTAGTTTTGCTAAATACACCATGGTTATGTAATTTGTTAAGATTTGAGAATGATTTGTGAAGGGCATAGTGAATTCTCAGTGCTTCTTTGCAAAGCTTCTATAAATGTAAATTATTTCAAAACAGAGTCAAAAAATGTTTCCCTTTGTTCACTTATAAATACCAAAGCATTAACAACCAAAATATTGACATTATTTGTGTATATATCCTCTATTAGAGTAATAATCATAATCATACCGAATTTTTTCACTCACAGAAAACTTACATATTTTTTTAATTTTTTCATTAAGTTAGTAACATTGAGTAGTGAATAAGTCCATACTGAGTATATGTTCTGCTGTTAGAGACTGTACTGTATACTCTTGGAAGGTATACCTATTGCTTTTCCAACATTTTCTCAGTGTTGCTTTCCTTTGATAAAAATGCCTTCAGGGGACGTCTCCTCCCTGCTCTCAGTTCACTTGGCTTTGTATGGCGCTGTTTTAGGGTAGGCTTTGTATGGCGCTGTTTTAGGGTAGGCTTTGTATGGCGCTGTTCAAGGCTCGACCTTCAAAATATTCCATATGCCTGGTGCTAATGGCATCGCATCACATTTTAACTCGCATTCCCCTAAAGGTTAACAAGGTTGCTCATATTCTCATGTACTTTTTTGCCAGTTGTATCTCTTTTTGCTTGTTCAAATCCTCTGACCAATTTTTAAAGATTGTTTTCTGATCATTGAATTTTGAAAGTTCTTCAAAGGATTCTAGGATGAATACTTTGCTTTTGGAGGTTCAATCAGAGATAATCCCGGGACAGTTTTTAAGTGCCTGGAAAATAACTATCTCTCATTGCACTTAACTGTTAGAGTTGATATAATCTTAATCATGGAACTACTGGAACCCATGAGATGGAGATGAAATCAACACAAAGGAAAGCAGCACCAAGAGATGTGGAGAATGAGAAAGAGAAATACCTGACCTTAATAACATTATTTAAGCTACTTTATTCAGCTATGACTAATGAATGTGATGGAAAACTGAACTCAGATTTTTCATTTTTATGAGATAATAAATTCCTTAATTCACATTTTATAATTTGGGAGGGGGTGTTAGAATTAGGTTTGCTTCAGAAAAGTCCCTCAAAATTATTAATGTAAATGTTAGATAGATAAACCTGAGGTACTTATTTGTAGTCTGAGATAAAGTAATAATGATTTATTTTGAACTCTATAGATTAATCCCATACCCATTCCATTTAAAGACAAAGTAGAAAATGACAACCCATCTATTCTTTCAGTTGCACACAACTGTAATTCAGTAGCAGATATTTGAAGAGAGCCCAAGACACATATCCTGATAAAGAATAAAGCAATCAAACAATGTGGTAAAATTATTAGATAACTGTATGTGTAATATACAATAACTAGAGAGAATATATTGGATAGCATCCAAAACGAAATAAGCCCCAAAAGACTTAGGGAGTTCAAAGTCAAGAATCTTAACACTCTCTATGGGATATAAATAAACTTTGCTTATATTTCTAGACCCAAATTAAAGAAGAAGCTACAAAAATAGAGGATTGTATGGAAGACTTTAAGCAAATAAACCCATGGCTCTGAACTTGTACCTCTACCTATATACTCAGTAGAAATGTCATGGATTAGGAAGAGCGTGTATATCCCACCTGCCTTCTTGTGCAATCTACAACTTTGGTTGCATACAACTTCCCCAATTAACCTAAAACATACTGAGCACATCACTCACAATTGAAAGTGTAAAAGGAACGGGCTGCTTCCATTCTTATTCCATTTTATGACATAATTAACAGGAAAGCCACCCTTTTGAGAAAAGATCTCCAAATTGAGGATATAGCTTTAGCAGGCCTTTAAAAACCCTATCAGGCAGAAGATTATAGCCATCACATGCAGGTGACATGATTTTAAAACCAAGAACCATTAGATTTTGTTCGCTAAATCATTTTAGCACACCTGAAATTTCCTACTCTTGACCAACTCCTTACCACCACCCCCACCCTTATTTATCCAAAAGGTTCACAAATTAAGTTGCATAAAACTCTACATGGAAGATTTACAAGGGCACAATAAGAAAACTGGCAGATGTTCTTCCATTCGCTCTTTGAGCAGGAAGGGCATGTGGAAAAGGCACTGGTTTGAATGACATTTGAAGTAATGGCCTGCCATTCTGCTGGCACTTTTAGTGTTAAGCAAGTGATCTGCAAAGTAAAGTGGATTCACAGTTAGAGTCAGCACCAGTGCACAGGTCGCCCGTAAAAATAGAAGATTCCATTATTCTTCAGGCTCCCTAGAGGGAGCAAGGTCTCCAGCATCATTACCAGGACTAAATCTGACTTTTCTACCTCCCCTAATTTCCTCCTAGTAATTATAGGTCAAGCACTCTTTTGTAAATTATAAAACCTTTGTTCTTATCAAAAATGAATAGCTGAGGAAAAAATTATAAAAAGAGTCCAAGGAAAAAAATTTCAATTAGAAAACCAAGCTAATTTGGTATGACCAAAGACTGTCAGGCATACTGACAGTGCTCTATTATGCAGTCATTTGGGCTCTTTCAAATTAGTTATGTTAATGTCCTGTGAGTGAATGTAACACTTGGATGGGACAAGATTTCTGCAATTAATTTCTGCAGTCAGTGGAGAGACAAGCAAATTTATTTTCCCCCTCTCTGGGAATTGGTAGTGGAGGGTGTGAGGTAGCAAAAGTGCATTTAGGAACAGAGTACAAGCTAAACACAAGCCCTAAATAAAGCAGAAACAATGGGAGCCAATGCCTCCTCATTCATTCAATTGACAATGTTTTGCAGCTTAAACCTGTTTTATTAATTATGTTTGACATTTCCTTAATTAGTTTCATTTACACCAAATCAATCCCTACTGCTGTATGGCATCATTTATCATTTTGAAAAATTTGCATACTGAGTGCTGACTTTTCCTACTTAATTATACATTAAAAGTGTCAAGCGCACTTGCTGCCTGGCATTATCTGCAGCAGAAAGGTTTGTGGCTGGACGGTGATGGTATTAATCATTAAGAGCCCCCAAGTGCTGCTGGGTAATATCTGGGGAGTAGAGTGACTCTCATTTTAACGCTAGAGAGCAGAAGTGCTTTTGGAAAATGACCCAGAGCAAAAACAAAATAAATGACCTAAAACATCCGGTGTACTGTAATGTTTTGCTCTTTCAATAAAAATATGCTTTGGTGGGAAGGTTTATTGTTAACTATTCATTTTCTGTAAATTTAAATACTCTGAGTCCAACAGTCAGTAAATATGTGACCTCTGCTATGACTTGAAAACCAGACATTTTGGTTGAATATATATGGTGGCTTGGTAGGATACATTCCAATATATGCCCACTCAAATGTGCTCCTTTACAAATGAAAGCTAGAAAAATATAGTATATCATTAATACAGTGATTGATGTTGCTCATTTCTTTTCTACTTATAACTTTCAATGAATAAGCAACAATTTTTCATTGAACAAGGAGCACAGTTGAGTGTAGAATATGCCTAAAAATCTAATACTCTAAAAGAACTTCATTTGTACATTCTAACAGTTAGATTTCAATATTATGGAATTTTCGGTGACGAAAAAATTATAAGATTACAAATGTTAAGCACAAAGCATGACTGTGAGCCACAGCAACAAAAGAGTTAACAAGAACCTGTTTGTAAATTGTGTATCAACTATGCCTTCCTTCATGTCAGAACCCAAACTTAGTGCATTTAATATTCAAATTCATTTTCAAATGCTTGCCCATTAACATAATATATGCCACTTTGCAAGCCTGGTCAGAGAAATCTGTAACTAAATAATTTTCAAGTTTCCTTCATATCAGATGCATTATATGCAGTGTGAAATTATTTCCCCACTCTATCCCTTTGCTGAACAGCAGAAAACCAACACAATATAGTAGATATTACTGCAAGTGCATTACATTCTTTAGGAGCTACTATATATGCAGGAAAATTTATAATTGCTAATTTTAAGTGAGCATTTAATTGCATAGCTTGTGTATAATTGTAAGGTTAATATGCAATTGCAATACAGCATTACTTAAAACTCAAAAAAGAAGAATGTATATGGCACAAATGTATTTATGCAAATACTATAAATAACTCATTTATGTTTTCAGTTAAATATGCTGTGTTTTTAATGATGCCATCATTACATGTACTTGCTTTGTCTCATACGAAAATAACTCAAGAACGGAAAATATACATCTAATTTAAATATTTAACACCAAAATGATCCATATACGTAGTGACAATTCGGTTAAATTTTTTAAATAATGTTGAAACCAAGAGTACAGCTTTTATATATCTAGCATCTCCCAAATTTTAGATCTTTAAATCTATGCTTATATTCTTTCTTGCCCTTTCAAGCCATGGTCCTTCATTCCAGTTACAAATTATAAAAGGGCAAATAGCTTTCCTCATCATGAAAGAATAATAAAATATCATAAATAGTAATGATGATAATGATAATAAGAGATAGCATATTTTAATGCTTATTATGTCCCAGGCACTGTGCTAAATGCTTTATATTTATTATCTTTATCCTCACAATAATCTGATTAGGCAGATATATGATTACCCCACTAAGGCTAACAATTTCAAGTAACCAGTCTAAGGCCACAGATCTAAGTGGCAGAGCTCAGGAAATACTGCCCCTCCTAAGACCACGTTCCCAGGGACTTTGCTTACGTATGTTCATAATACTCCACAAACTTCTAGAGCCGTGTGTGCTGTGGTGAAAAGTAAATCAGCTTTTTAATGTTTATTTATTTTTGAGAGAGAGAGAGAGAGAGAGAGAGAGAGAGAAACATAACATGAGTGGGGGAGGTACAGAGAGAAGGGGAGACACAGAATCCAAAGCAGGCTCAAGTCTCTGAGATGTCAGCACAGAGCCCGACACAGGGCTCAAACACAAACTGCAAGACCATGACCAGAGCCGAAGTCAGACGCTTAACCAACTGAGCCACCCAGGCACCCCAGGAAATCAGTTTTTTTATTCAGACTGATATGCTTAAATCCCAGTCTAGGGGCGCCTGGGTGGCGCAGTCGGTTAAGCGTCCGACTTCAGCCAGGTCACGATCTCGCGGTCCGTGGGTTCGAGCCCCGCATCGAGCTCTGGGCTGATGGCTCAGAGCCTGGAGCCTGTTTCTGATTCTGTGTCTTCCTCTCTCTCTGCCCCTCCCCCGTTCATGCTCTGTCTCTCTCTGTCCCAAAAATAAATAAACGTTGAAAAAAAAATTTAAAAAAATCCCAGTCTATCACTTAGTAAGTATATGACTTTGGACAATTTACTTACATTTTCCGGGCTCTTTTTTCATCTATAAATTGGGATCAATGTACCTTTTTCATATGGCAGTTGGAAAGACTTTTGTCATACCAAAGAACTTAAGTGTTAAAGGTGATCTTCCTTGTTCCTTTTAGATGTGAACACCTGTTCACACATGACCCTTCACTAGATTTAAGTTCTTCTTAGTCAATGTTGTTAACCATGCTTCCCCAAACAACCAGAACAAAGTTGGACACATTGTGAAAACTCATAATGGTCCATAAATGATTCTGTGTGAGAGAACTGTTTTATAATGTTGAGTCCTGCAACTGATCCTCTCTCACTGTCAAATCATCTTCCTCCCCTTTAGCCCTCACTATGTACCTAGAATCTGTTTGTTTGGGGAAAATATTCTCTGCTTTATCTCCTCCACTGACTCTCCACTGCATTCCTAATTCCATAGTCAGGGCCAGGGCACTTCCAAGGCTCATTCACCTGTCAACTTGCTTAGTGGAAACTAGGGTGATGGCAGAGGCTAATACATGTCTATAATCTGGTCAGAGCTAACTGAAAGAGTTAAACTCAGAGGAAAAAATCAAGACTTGACTATGATTGTTTACAAACAGCATGCTCTATATTATAAAGCTATGCAGTGGTTTTAACGTAACAGCTGATAGCCTGATCCAAACTCAAAGACAAAATCTACCCAGAGTATTTAATATTTTCCAACATCTGGGGAGATATTTGATACTGTAAATCTTAAGAAAATAAAAGCTAGAGCACCTGGGTGGCTCAGTCAGCTGGGTGGCTCTTGATTTCGGTTCAGGTCATGATCTGAGGGTTCACTGAGTTCGAGCCCTTCATCAGGCTCTGTGCTGACAGTGCAGAGACTGCTTGGGATTCTCTCTCTCTCTCTGCCCCGCTGGTGTGCTCTCTCTCTCTCAAAATAAATAAATAAACTTAAAACAAAATGTAGATGCAGATTTTTCTTGGCACTGGATCTTATTACATATTTTTAAAAGAAAAAAATCTTCAATATGTGAATTGAAATTCAAGTAATCACAGATTGAAATAAACCTATGCACGTATGAGTCACATAAGCATAGAATTAGATTAAAGATACACCCCACACTGCTTACTTGCTTCATTATGTGGAGTAGCTCCAGACACATGTGGCCTTTCAAGAATACACACACACACACACACACACACACACACACACACTATATATATATATATATATATATATATATATATATATATATATTCTACAGTTCCGAAACTCTCTACTTGTTAAAAAATTAGCAAAACTCATTTACTTGGCTCTTACAGGATTCATTAACCTTTGTCTTCTTTTAAGAAACCAGGAACTATTCTAAAACTGACATTGTCATTAAAAACCAATAGGAAGTTACCATTTTTAAATTAAAGTCATTAGATAAGTTTTCAAGAGTTAAAAAAAGATTAGAAAAAAAATTCAAATGAGAAAAATAATTTTGCTTTGGGTGTAAAAAGGCCCCAAGAGGAATTCCTCAAGTTTTGTTGGAAAGTACTCTTTTGTGATCAGAATATCTATGAAATTTCAACCCAGAGTGTTTTTAAGGATTTAACTCTTTCATGCTTCAAAATGAAACAACTCTTTCACAACAATTGTATGATTATCATGTCACACAATAAACAAAAAATACCACACAAGAGACCAAGGAAAGAGTTCGAATAACTATATTAATATTTCATGATACATTAACATTTCATTAATTTGTAATTATATATTGATATAATAATTATACTTCCCCTATCATCAAGGAAACAGTAATATTCCTCTAACCTGTTTTTTTCAGAATATAATTCTTTATGAAGTGAAATAAACAACTTACATATTTTCCTATTGTCCAAATGCTTTCATGTTTATTCTAGCACTATAATCTAGATCCATCTATACCATAGCTTCCCATGGAGAAAAATGGCATGTG
The DNA here is from genome assembly GCF_016509475.1 of Prionailurus bengalensis. Classification (NCBI taxonomy): domain Eukaryota; kingdom Metazoa; phylum Chordata; class Mammalia; order Carnivora; family Felidae; genus Prionailurus; species Prionailurus bengalensis. The sequence goes on along the minus strand of NC_057343.1, from coordinate 154,754,277 downwards.
TAGATGAGGAACACCTAAAACCTCAGAGTATAGATGGTATTATGGAAATTTTAAAGAACATGAAGTTAATGCGAACCATAGCTTCATAACCACCATTCTCTAACACAGTAAACTTGGAGATATTGTATGTGACTTTGGAAAATAATTTCTACTATTTCTCTTTTGGATTTAGTTAACCAGAAAAACCACATAAACTCTAGCACCATAATAATAAGTCTACCATTAATTCCCTGTATTCCTTTCACAATACCCTGCCCTACTTCCTAATATCTTCCTTTAATATTCCTATAATAATTCCTTCAAAGAAAACATCCTCTCTCTGGGCAATTCCTGCCTACTCCTATTCATATATCTATCACCAGATTAATTTTCTGGCAATACTACGCATTCCACAACTTCCATCTCAGAAACACTCTAACTTTACACTTTAGCTGCCAATCATTATACATACCCCTCAAGTAAAACTAATCTCCCTTAAATATCTTCTGTTTCCCATATCTCCGAGGTTTTTAATAAACCTTTGCTCTAACGTGGAATACTCTGCCACTTGCTAACTGCATATCCAAATTTTACTAATTGTATTCTCCTCAAATGAAAGCTCCCTCTACTTCTGGTTACCTACAGAATTGCCAACACTATAAAACAGTATTTCTAATTTACCCAGATATGGTTTGTATCATTTATTGTTTGTATTTGTTCTTTTCCAAACTACATTTTAAGTTTCTTGGAAGTGGATACTATTTTTTTTTCATTGTATACACAGAAAGGTCATGGCCACCAACACTGGTATTCACTGTATTCTCATCTATACTATGAGTTCCTTAAGAGATAGTAGAATGCTTAGAAAATTTCCTGGTTCACATTCAAGATTTAAGAAATTCTGTTTGAATATTAAATAAAACAAAACTTCTCTTTTGATCTATTATTTTTCACAAGAACAGACAAAATTATTATGCATATACAGAGAAAAATAAATAAAGCAGACTAGTATTATAAAATATTTAATCCTTCAAAGAACTTGCCATTTCAGTAAATCCTTAAGGAATTTCACTTAGAATTCAAGCAACACATTATAAATTAATTTTTATGTAATTAAATATGTAATTTTAATATTCTAAAAGTGGAATGCACCTGCATTCAACCTTTCAAAAATTAAATATCTATAATCACAAGAGAAAACATGGAATGACTTTTTTCAGGGGGGCTGACTTGGAATGTTTATAACTATTGACTGTTTCAATAGTGATACACAAAATCAGACACTTCTGAATAAAATACTTTCAATGGATACAACAGAAATCAAGAGCACAGCATCACAATTGGGAAGCTCTCAAAACACTTAAATGTCAAATTGTGGATGCGAATAGTTTAAATGTTAATAATGGCAGGTTATTTGATACAGTTCAGTCTATTTCTAAATTTCTGAATCTGCAAAAAGTAGATGCAAGTAGTTGGCAGTGAACCTTGTCCCAAGAGGTAAGACTAACAGGAGACTTTGCTGCTATCATTACAGGGATTTGGCAAATAACGTTTTGTTGGACAAATAAGCAGTAGTCCCACATTACCAAAAAATTAAAACTAAAAAAGGGGGTAATGAAACTGTTTTGACAGAGGTTTTTTTTTTCTTTTTGACTGAGTATATAGCATGTTAAAAATCTAACATTATAAAAATGAAAGGATAACCTTTTTTTATTCAAGGGACTTGACCTTCTTTCTTCTCTAAATCTGATGTATGAAAAGTGGAAGAATGAGAAGAGAGAGAGAAGAAAAAAGAAAAAGAAGAGTATCAATGAATGTTTACTTACATTTAATTAAAAAGTTATTGGCCTGTGGGACACCCGGGTGGATCAGTCGGTTGAGCATCCGACTTCGGCTCAGGTCATGATCTTGTGGTTCATGAGTTTGAGCCCCGCTTCAGGCTCTGTGCTGACAGCTCAGAGCTTGGAGCCTGCTCTGGATTGTGTGTCTCCCTCTCTCTACCCCTCCACCACTCACCCTCTGTCTCTGTCCCTCTCTCAAAAATAAATAAACATTAAATTTTTTTTCAAAAAGTTATTGGCATAAGAAATATTAAGGCAAAAGTTACATATTAAAAAATTAAGGTGAAACATTAAAGTTACTTTTCAATTGGGAGTTCAAGCTTGTGTTTAAGTGTGCATCATTAGTTTATTTAAAATTCCAAAACCATTCCTCCCTCTTAGGCATCTTTTTTTTTTAACATTTATTTATTTTTTGAGAGACAGAGACAGAACACGCGCGGTGGGGGGGGGGGGGTGGTGGAGAGCAAAGAGAAGGAGAGACACAGAATCCGAAGCAGACTCCAGTGTCTGGGCTTACACAGGGCCTTACACAGCTCGAACTCAGAACCAGGAGATCATGACCTGAGCCTTGAAGCTTAACTGACTGAGCCACCCAGGTGGTCCAGGAATCTTTGTTTGCAGACAAAAGAATATCCACCTCAATGGACTTGAACAAAAAAGGGAAGGTATCAATTTACATAACTTAAAAGTCCCATAACTAAGAGTCAGTGTCCTCAAGACTCACTCTTCTCTATCCCTGGTTAGCTTTGTTCTCTTAGATTTCAAGCAGGTTCTTCCTATGTAGTGACAAAGATGGTCAACGGTGACACTATTGGACTTAACAGTACTCTAAACATCTCAGGCAAAAGTCCTAGAGTTTTGAATGTTACAGTTTGGGTCACATACCTAGTCCTGAACCAATCAAAATGGTGGCAGAAAAATGTAGTGTTCATTACATGCAGGTCTGCGCAGTGGGCCAGTCTGAAGCCAGGGGCAGGGTCAGCCCATCTGAACCTTAGAGAATCAGTTCAATCCACCAAAAGAAAGAGATGAGCCCCTTCTGCCAGAAGAAGGGCTACTGAAAACAAAAACCTACTGTACATTCTACTTTCAGGAAGAAAAGTTTATACCAATAAAATGAAAATATAAGCTAAAAGATAACTTTATGCCATAAGAGAGAAAAACTAAAAATAAATTATGGGAGATTTGCTACAATGTGTGTTTTAAACAATTAGGTGCATGTATATAATCAACAAATATACATATACATATGTATAAACATATCATAAAATCTCTAAGACTATTACCACTTTTCCAAGTATATTAAATATAGCAATAATAAATATCTATGCTTCCACATTATAGTTTGGCTTGCGTGTCAGTATCATAAATTTACTAAGTTCTGAATCTAGTTTAGGAGTATTGATCAAAACAAAGTATAATCTAGTCTGTTATTTGGCATGGTCAAGAAATAAAGCATTAAAAAAAAATTACCATGAATTCCTTGTATGTGTGGGAAATGGAGTTCTCAACTCGAGTCATTGTCTTCCACCTGTCCCCCTAAAAACAGAAAATAAAGCTCCCATGTGAAAGGCACCCTCCCTGTACCAGGATGTAGAGACATCCCTATGACCAGAGACAGGGAATTAGAGCAAGATGGCTGTATAAACAACCTTTGTTACTTTTTACTAATTTACCGCTACCATGTCCCAAATTCTGTTTAGAATTCCTTATTGATTGAAGCTCCCAAAGTTGAGTTTTCTTTGTCCTGCCAAATCCTCACAGATTCTTTCCCTTTGTCTAAAAAATATAGAAACTACCTGCCTTAGTCATTTATTTAGGTTTCAATTTTAGTATTGGGCCTCCGTGTGCAAGTAATAACACTTCAGTTTTTTTTCTCCTGTTGGTCAGTCTTATATGAATTTAATGTTTAGTTTAGCTGGAAAACCTTGTCGAGAAGAGGAGGAATTTTTCCTTCCCTGCAGTCTCCACAACTAGTAAGTGACAGAAGCAGGATTCGAATGCCACTCGTGACTGAAAAGTAAACAGCCTGAAACACCATACATCACCTCTCAGTGTTTGGGATATTGTAGGTGCTCTGTAAGTAGCAACTGTTCTTATCATCTGAGTTCTCACAAATATTAATTATTGTTATCCTAGAGACATGCAGAAATACTGATGAGCAAGGTATTGTGCATGATAAAACAATTTACTTCATATATATTTAGAGTCATGTTAATAATTGACAATTTAAAAATATTTGAGGGGCACCTGGGTGGCTCAGTCAGTTCAGCGCCGGACTTCATCTCAGGTCAGGATCTCACGACTCATGGGTTTGAGTCCCACGTCGGGCTCTATGCTGACAACTCAGCAACTCATTTTATTTTTAATAAAAATATTTGATAACATGGGACAAGCGTTTTTCTTTATTTTTTTAATTAAAACTGGACTTCAGCAATACAGTTTAAGATCACATTTTTTCATGTTTAGTCAGTTTGTTATAGTTTTTCTTTTTTGTTAAGTTTATTTATTTATTTTTGAGAGAGAGTGTGAGCAGTTAGGGGCAGGGAGAGGAGACAGAGCATCCAAAGCAGGCCCTGTGCTGTCAACCCAGAGGCCCATGTTCCAACCCACAAAGACGGGATCATATTCTGGGCAGAAGACACCCACTCAGGTGCCCCTAGAGTTTTTCTTTAAGAGACTTTCAGATTTGGTAAAAAAAATTCATTGAGACCTAACTAATTCAGAAACCAAAAAGCACTTACCCTCCCTCTAATGGTTCATTTACTTTAAATGGATGAAATTTGTCAGTAGCACTCCTTGTAATGGAAAAAAAAAGAAAAGAAAAAGAAAAAGTCCTTCTCCTTTTACACTTCTAGAAACTGTCCTTTTAAATCTTTATGAAGAGATCAGTTTCACACAATAGCAGTAGTTCTCTGAGATATTCATTTTAGACTCTTTTTACCCAGTCACGGCTCTGGGGGCTTGCGTGGGGGGGGAGGTTTGTGTGAGTCAAATTCTGTTACTAGGTTTTCATTTTATTTATATTTCCATTCCACAGTTATGTTTTACTTTTTTCCAGCTTTGTTGCAGTACATTTGACAAATACAATTGTAAGATATTTAAAGTATACATATATTGGTGATTTGATATACATATACCGTAGGAAAGGATCCCCCCCATCTGCTTGATGATCACATCCACTACCTCACATACTTATTTGTAGGTGTGTGCGAGACCACTTACGTTCTCCTAACAAATTTCAACTATATAATAGTTACCAATGATAGCTGCCATGTTTTATATCAGATTCTCAGAACTTAGTCACTTTCTGGCTAAAAGTTTGTGCCTTTTTACTAAGTTTTAATAAAGGAAAAAAATACCGTTTCTCCCCGGCCTGCATTTTGGTCTAAAATCACCATGGTTCTATGTGACTCAGATCTCATAGAATCAGTGACTGCTTCAAAGCCATCAGCTGATACAGTTGGTCTTGGATTTTTAATTAAAGATTCTAATCAATTATTGCTTTATAACCATATATTATTATGAGTTGTTTTTCTTTTAGAAGTCATAAAAAATGTACTAGAGTCGTCCAAAGGTTTTGTAGTTTTAGAATTGAACATTATAGACACAACTGCAATAATAACTTAAGACTTCTGAGCTTTAAATTGATTTTAATAATTGTACATTTTATAAGGTACATTTCAGCTGATCAGTTAACCCTTTAGAAAATGATGTATGAACCGAAGAGTATTATTAGACTATTATTTTTTCATACATATATTATTCACTAAGATATTAAATTTAGATTTTAGATGTTAAATTATTTTGATAATGTAAGCTTCAGATAAAAATTTCAGTTGAACAAATATCCCCTGAATGGAAAATACTCTTAGAAATCCAATCCAGTATATTAAATTTTATATTACTCATATTCTTAGAGTTCAGAATCTACCTAAGATAATCATATGTTGGTCTAAAATAGTCCCTAAAATACTCTTAACCTTCATGAACCCTAAGTTTTCCTTTGCTTATTTTGAGCAACATTTATTTCAACAAGATTCTCTTAAAGAGAAAGGAGGCAACAAACTTCTTAATATTTATTCTAATCCAAATAGAACTCTCTCTCTCTCTCTCTCTCTCTCTCTCTCTCTCTCTCTCTCTCTCACTGTCTGTGCACATACTGGCAAACACATAAGACTCTCTTCCTACCTTACTTTTTGTCCAGGAGAATCAGTTCTTATTAATACTTTAAGCCTAAAAGAGATAACACATTAAACTTTGTATTTATAAGCTTTTTTTGTTGTTGTTAACTGCTTTTTGGCACTAAAGTTAAAGAAGCTAATGCCAAATTCTCCATTTTACAGCAGCTTGTGCAGATTGCCATTTTTCCTATTTGAATTTAATTTTTATACTGAGAGGAATATGTTGTTAAAAATCAAAACTGATTATTATTAAAAGCTTTTAGTAAAATTATGACTTGGGGAGCGCCCCCTCTCCTGGCACCACCCTGAGGTGACTCACACAGCCCGCTGTGGAAGGCATTAGCGGGCTCCCGCACACAGGCATTCTGTGGCAATCATTCTTTTCAGAGCACAATTTGTGGGTCTCTGTGAAATGCAGCTATTGGTGGTTCTGCCTGTACTCAAATGAAGTGATATTGAATTTCTATTATGCATGTGCCTTGGAAACCTCACAGCTCTCCATAAAGATTTTATTCACACAGCAGATTTGTTGTGACTTAGATAGTTTCAGACAATTTTAGATTTGAATGGACATGGCAGGATCTGACAGTATAAAAGAAATATCAGGAGAAAGAAACATGTAGAACCAAATGATATATTAAGCAACCTACAGAACAAAGCACAGAGAATGCCTGTGATTGTAGTAAACAAAACCAGAAAGTGCGTCTTTGAAGGACCTCTCATGGGGGCTCAGCTTTTTATATTGCAGATATGAGTTGGTGATAGAACTTGTCAACTCCTTTCATCCTACAAATTAAGTTTTGATAAAGCCTTGTTCCTTATATAACCTTCATATTTTTGAAATAAATTGCTCATAATAAGACACATTCTGGTTTTCATATATACTTCCAATGATCTAGGTCACAAATACAAAATGGAAAATAAACACAATTGCAAACAAACATTTGTTCTTCAACTAGAATTTAGAAGAGTTAATTAGAAAAAGAAAAAGAGTAATTTTTTAGTGAAAATATAAAATATGGAATTCAAATAATGGCAAAACAGGGGAGAGAGGAGTTAATATATTTAGGGCAAAAAATGATTTTAATATGAAGTTTCCTTCATTATTGAGAGTGCACTATGCATCAGGCATAATTTAGAGACTGCAGAAATAACACTGAATGATGCAGATAATATCCCTCATTTCATGGAGCTTGTTTACTAATGGGAAAATGGTTAATAAAGAAGTAAATAAATTAAAGAAAGAATAATTCTAGGTAGTAGTAAAGGCTATGAAGAATTTAAATAGACTGGTAGGACAAAATCTTTCTGGAACAGTTGGCAGGGTGTGAGGAGGCGGCTACTTTATCTTTGGTGACTAGGGAAGGCCTCACAAAAGAGGTGACGGGAGTTGAGACATGAATGACAAGAAGAAGTTAGCCATATGAAGGCCTGCGGGCAGAGCATTCTAGATTGACATACAGCAAATGCAAAATCCCTTCTTAGGTTAATGTTCTTATCAGATGGTATTTCTTCAGATTCCACATATTTACATTACTCTAAAAATAATTCACTTCTGGACAGTATGGAAATTCCTCAAGAAATTAAAAATAGAACTACCATATGATCCCTCCATCCTACTTCTGGGTATATATCCAAAGGAAAGGAAATGATTATCTCAAAGAGATGTCTGCACTCCCATGTTCACTGTAACATTATTTCACAATAGCCAAGATACGGAAAAACAACCCAAGCATCCATCAATGGATGAATGGATAAAGAAAATGTGATATAGATGGATGGATAGACAGACAGATCTACACACACACACACACACACACACACACACACACACACACACACAATGTGATACAAAATGTGGAACACTTGTGTATCACAATGTGACACCACAAATGGAACACAAACACACACAGTGGAATATTATTTAGACTTACAAAAGAGGGAAATACTGCTATTTGTGGTGACATAGATAAATGTGGCTAAATAAGTCCAAAAAAGACAAATACTTCATGGTATCACTTACATACAGAAATTTAATAAGCAAATAGATAAATAAATGAAGTTGAACTCACAGAAGCAGAGAGAATGGTGGGTGGCAAGTCCTGAGGGATAGGTAAAATGGGGAGAGGTTGATAAAAAGGTACAAGCATTCAGTTATAACATGAGTTAATTCTGAAGGTCTAATGTATAACAAAAATACTACCATTTATAAAATACATTGCTAAGAGACTAGAACTTAGCGTCCTCGTCAAAAGAAGAAAAAAGGTAACTATGTGAGGTGATGGATGTGTTAACTTAGTAGATTACGGGAATCTCTTCACAATGTGTGCATAGATCAAATCATCGTGTTGTTCCCTTGAAATATACTTTTATTTGTCAATTATACCTCAGTAAAGTTGGAAAAAACATATGAGCGCACATACAAAGCTTCATTTTGGAATAAAAGTTGGATAGAGCTCATGGGAGAAAGAGATGAGGATGTTGGTTCACAACCTTGTCCAGAGCTTCCCTGGTGAAATCTGAAGCTGGCTCTTGTACTCACAGGGCAGGAGAGACCGAAGAAAGAAGCAGGCCACTCCAGACTGGGAGGTGGCAGTTTTAAATTGCAGCACAGGGAACTTCAATACAAGGTTTGTCTTGGGTGGCAGCAAGACAAATGTATACCTACACCCACCTGCCAAAAGTTTATTTAAAAGTTTATAAAGAGGCCTTAACTGGGTTCAGTCATGCAAGGACATGTCCTTGGAGCAGCCCCTGAGAGCAAAAAAGGTGAGTAGAACCCACATTTCTAGGAGAGGTAGTGGGGGTGAGAAGCCTCAGAGTACCCAGGTCCAGCTCATGAATCAATCAGTGGTCTTTTCTTTTTGACAAGGTTCCCCAACAGAAGAACAGAAAGAAAAATACCTCGTAGGCTACATTAGAAAGAGCCAAAACACAACCGTCCCCATAGACATTAAGAACTGGATATAACCTAAGTAAAAAATCAAGATAAGCAGCACATTTAATCATATACTTTTGAAACTTTAGTTCTGACCCCAAATCAGTTACCTTTTTTTTACCATAGTCATTCTCTATTTTTACAAATGACGTTAATGCATTTAATTTCTATGAGCACCGTTTTATTTGAATTTTTTACAACCTCAAAAGCACCTTAATGTTTCTACAGAAATCTTCCCAGAACCAGTCTCAGAAATCTCTTCCCTCTTCTCCCCTCTAGCCCAGCTTCCCAATGTTCCCTGGATATCCAGGGTCTCTCATGTTCTTTTCTTTTTTTAATGTTTATTTATTTACTTTGGGAGAGAGACAGAGAGAGAATAGGGGAGGGGCTGAGAGAGAGTGTGAGAGAGAATCCTAAGCAGGCTCTCTGCCATCAGCACAGAACCCCACACAGGGCTCAAACTCACCAACCAAGAGATCATGACTTGAGCCGAAATTAAGAGTCAGACAATTAATTGACTGAGCCACCCAGACACCCTAGTCTCTCATGTTCTAAGGGAGAACTATATTATGTATCATTCCATACTAAGATGTTAGCAGTTTACTTATCATATTTGAAAAGAAAATGAGAGGAAAGTATAAGACAGACAATACAGAGTAGCATATCTACATATGGTAATTCAATAATCCAGTAACCCTGGTGAAGCTATTTCTAAGTGAAATACCATTTTATTACCCTTCCATCAACACCACTTTTCTGCCTCCATGTAAACCTGCCTTGACATGTAAACTTGGGATGGGCTTTGTTCCAGAAACTTTCAGATAAGCATCATCATTCTGTAGGACCTGTGGAATATTCAAGTTTGCACATAAACTCAAATGTGAATTAAATGGATCTACAATATGTACTTGAAGTTTCCCTTGAAAGAGCCTTTACAGCAAGGTATTGTTATAACTTCAATAGTCTGTAAGCTCTTTGAGGGCAAAAACATCTATTCCCACTAACATAGGATTTGGAATTATCAAAGAAAAATTGCACTGGATAAGTTAAATAGGGAAGGCAGATCTTAAAAACAAACAAAAAAACCACAAAAAGTATTGCAATAGGGGAGAGAGACTGAACTCAACTGTGCTGAAACAAAAGGTGGGAGAGATTCTCAGTAATGCAGTAGCTGGTGGAAAAGTACTGGAAGGTGTTACGGGGGGGTGGGGGGTGGTTAATGCGATTAGGCATTGTATCTGTAAATTAGCAATGATCAGTGTTAGGTTCCTACCCTCCTACAGAGACTGGAAGATAGGAATACTATCTTTCTAAATGATTATATATAAATGATATCTTTCTAAATGATCAAAGAGATGGCTGCCAGTCCTTGAGAAAGACATTCCTGAGATGTAAAACTGGCAAGAGGCTGAGAGAAGATTTAAATATCAAAGGGGCAGAAAGAGAATTTATAATTGAAAGTTTTCTAAAGTAAATGGTCCAAAGAAGGGTAGGCCAGGGACTATAGTCCAGAAGAAACCTATATGACATTTATTCAAGCTAAGGGGAAATCTTAAGGCCATCTGTCAAAATGTAGTTCTTGTTCAAGAAAAATTAGCTGAACAAATGAATGAATGAAGCTTCTAAATATTTTAGGAGTCTAGTGGATTTTGAAATCTTTCAACCACAACATACCTGAATATATATGTATAAAAGAAACTCCCCCTTAGATTATTAATTCCAGAAAATCTAAATCTAAAACTTTTACATAATTTTATTTATGCACATTATAATACTCAACATATAATTTATACTGATGGTAACTAATAATATAAATACAAACCAGTATTGGAAGCTCAAACTTTTCAGTTTTCTACTAAATGCTTGTATGTATTTAGGCTTCATCTTTTTCTTTGTCTTGCTGTATTAATTTCTTTTTTTGGTTGGGTGTTCAATTATGAGATGTTTTAGGACCAGGATGATTTCAACTCTCATTTGAAATGAATTATTTTCAATGAAAGTTAATGGAAAGGAAGAAACTCACTTTATTAAAGCGATCACTCAAGCCAAGAGTATTTTATTTGCCCTTCTCCACTGAGAACTATGCCCAATTACTTAATTAAATCTGAAATTATCAAATAGAGTACACTCTCCAGGGTTCAGATAGTCAAAAAAAAGGAAATAATTTGCATTTTCTGTTCAAAATTGAAAGATGTTTATTCTGGAATGTTAAGTCCTCCTTACAGTATCAATTCATTGTTTCTTAGCCTGAGAGTTAACCTGATGGCAGGACAAGGAAAAAGCCCTAAGAACAATTTCCAATCACCTTCCTACCTGATTTCCAAGGAAGAGAACACTGTGGGCCTGGACCTTCAAGCTCTACCCTCCCAGTGGTGCATCTGAGAAAAAATTATGGTAATCTCAAAATCCTATTGAGGCTTAAAGACATTTCATCAAGTGAAAAAAAAATTGAGTAAAATGCAGAAGGTTTTTTTTTTTTCTATTTAGGGGAACTCAGGTTTATGTGAATAGATCTCATGTGGGGAGTCTTTTGAAGCTAGGGACTTCAAAGCAGATCACGGACTTCCAGAGGGTTAATCACTTAATGCAAGAGAGGGGAGATGGAATTACCACCATTCAGTCAAACTAAACTTATCTTTTCTTTTGAGAGAGAGCAAACAAATATCCATCTTTTAGTTCCCAACAGTACTCCAGTTGAACACGTGTTTGTGAGCAGGCTTTCCTTGCAAGCTATTTTATATAAATCACAATGAAAAGAGATTCCAAATGTCTACTAGTGGCATTTGATGCACCACTTCATTCAGAGGGCATCATCTTTCCCCAAGCTGCAAATCTTAGGTTTTGAATGTTAAAACATGCTTATTCAATGCAGAACAGACTACCCAAAAAAGAGCAGCAAGATTATATCAAGTTAGGGCAGGAAAAGCTGGACTTTCTGACTATAAAAACAAGAAGCGTCTTCTATGCTGATTAAAGCTCTTTAAAGTTAGTAGAAATCATCTAGAATGTCTGGAAACTAGTAGGAGATAGAAAGGGTGGGTATTATTTCTACCAAACTTGCACATTATGGTCAATAATGTTTGTAACAAAAAAATCAGTGGCACCTGGGTGGCTCAGTCAGTTAAGGGTCCAACTCTTGATTTGGACTCTTGACAGGTCGTGATCTCAGGGTCATGGGATAGACCCTGTTGTTGAGCTCCACACTGAGTATGGCACCTGCTTAAGACCCTCTCTCTGCCATTGGTCTTCTCCCCCACTCATTCTCTCTGTCTTTCTCTCTCTCTCTCTCTCTCTCTCTCTCTCTCTCTCTCTCTCTGTCTCTCTCTGTCTCTCTCTTTCAAATTAAAAAAAAAATCACATGGCATGATTAGAAATGAACATGTAGAAAATCAAGAAGACTTGGGGCACCTGGGTAGCCCAGTCATTTAAGCATCTGACTTCGGCTCAGGTCATGATCTCACAGTCTGTGAGTTCGAGCCCTGTGTCAGGCTCTGTGCTGACAGCTCAGAGCCTAGAGTCTGCTTCGGATTCTATGTCTCCCTCTTTCTCTGCCCCTCTCCTGCTCATGTTCTGCCTCTCTCTCTCTGTCTCTCAAAAATAAATAAACATTAAAAACATGTTTTTTTAAAGAAGCCTATAAAAAATAAGGCTACATCTTCCAGCTTCACAGTTCAGTGAAATAATAATGGCAATAGTAATAGTAATATTAATAATAGGACTTAATCAGAACAACCTCAAACAAGTGCTTGGATAGGAGCTGAGGTAGGCTGTGGGTGGACACCATCTTTATGATTTACAGTGATGACTGTGATGTCTCTGGTCCCTCAGATGATCTTCCTGAAGAATGTACTTAAGTTTAATTATAGTTCATAAAGGCTGCCTGATGATGACCAAGAAAAGAAAAGAAAGACAAGTGTACTTAAGATATTTTACTGCTGGAACTGTAATAGAAAGGAAATTGTAATGAAAATAGTAGTTTGTGATAACGTAACATACAATTAATACATATGGATATTATTTTATGTTTATAATTTACTATGCATAACTGTATTATGTATTACATATAGAATATAAATGAAAATTAAAGAGGAAATGGAGTAGAAATCCTGTATCTGATACTGACTCCATATATGTATTACTAGTTAGGGTAAAGGACAAACTATAGTAATGAAGACCCAGATAATTCAGTGGCTTAAACAGGATAAAAGTTTACTTATCTCTTACCGAATAGACCAGATATGAACATTCCTGGCTGGCTGGCTGGTTCTTTTCCACAAGGTCATTTGAGGGCCAGTTCCTTCTATCTTGTTGTTTCATCAGGCCCTAGGTGTTGACCTTATTTTAACACACAAAAAAGAATCACCTACACATCGGAGTTTTAGCCTGTGAAAAGAGAAAAGAGACAACCCAGCATATTCCACCTTGTCTTTTAGGGAAATGACCTAGAAACTGCAAATATGGCCTCTGCTTATACCCCAGTAATCCAAACTCAATCCCATGGCCACTCTTACTGTGTTAGTTTGCTGGAACTGCTATAACCAAGTACCAAAGACTGAGTGCTTAAACAATAGGAATTTATTTCCTCACAAATTTGGAGTTTAGAAGTCAGAGATGCAGGTATCAGCAGTGTTTGTTTCTTCTGAGGCCTCTCTCCATGGCCTGCAGATGGTCACCATTTTCAGTGCCTTCATTTGGTCTTTCCTCTGTGCATGTCTCTATCCTAGTCTCCTTTTCTCATAAGGATACCAGTCATATTGGATTAGGACCCACCCTAACGATTTCACTTAAGGTTAATTACTTCTATAACAAACCCAATCTCCATATATAGCCACATTGTGAAATAGTGGGGGTTAGAACTTCAACATACAAATTTTGAGAGGATATGACTCATTCCACAATACATAGCTTCAAGGGAGACAAAGAAATAGAATATGTTGTTGGTGGCTATTTAGCTAGGTAAAATTTCAGTCCTACTACCAAAAAGAAAGAACACAAAATAGATATTAAGGAAAAGTTATCAGCATTTGTGACATTATTGTAGAATCAATAAGTGAAAGGCCAAAGAGATATGAATTAAAAACTCACCAAGAAAAAAAAAATGGGAAGGATATGTAACTGATAATGCAACTCAAAAGCAGTTGAACCCCATGAGAGAAATGTCTGAATACAAAGGCCTGGTTAAAATTAGCTCAATTTTAAGAATAGTGATTCCATTTCAAGTGGGGAGAGTATAATTTAGGATGAATGTAATATCTGAATAGGATTCGTAAGCATTAAAAGAAACTGATTTCTCAGTATGTCTGACCAGTCTCCTTTGACCACCACAAAAAGTGGACATGACTGGGCAACCCACGAATAGAATTGTATCAATACTATGGCTCTCCTTTTTTTAAAAAAAAAATTTTAATGTTTATTTACTTTTGAGAGAGACAGAGACAGAATGCCAGTGGGTTAGGGGCAGAGAGAGAGGGAGATACAGAAGCAGAAGCAGGCTCCAGGCTCTGAGCTGTTAGCACTGAGCCCAACACTGGGCTCGAACTCATGAGCTGTGAGATCATGACCTGAGCCGAAGTTGGACGCTCAATTGACTGAGCTATCCAGGCGCCCCTAAGGCTCTCCTTTTTTATCTTTAAACGTTAGATCATGCACACAGAAGATTCTCTCTTAATCTAGGAAGAAAGAAAAAGGTTTACTAAATGAAATTAAAGCCCTATAGATGTCAACTTGCTATGTGAGCAAACTATAGGGATTTTTTCCTCACAAGAATTATTGGATGTACACAAGAAGATAGAAGATGATAAATATAAGACTCTTGCTAATTTTATATTTCTGGCTAAATTTTGGTGTTTTGTTTTTGTTTCTCACTAAACGCTCAAATGTGCTCAATGATTTCTTTTTTTAAAAAGTCCCTATGAGGGTAAGTCTCAAGTATAATTCAGAAACATACATATAACCTTCCTTTCTTGTTCTCAATTCCCATGGCAGTTCTATACTGTGAAACCATAAACATGTGAACACAGTTACAAATTGTTAATTTATGAAATTTATTTGAGTGGATATTTGCCAGTTTCTTTCTGCTGTGACTCATGTTTGGGTACATGCCAGGAGCACCCCTTGCCTTTTACTTTACACATACAAGAAGAAAATGGGAGCATAAGGCACTTTTACTAAGAAATATTGTGATTAAAAAATAGTTATACAGCAAAAAACAGTTGCAAACACATAGTATCATTCATTGCTAATGAGTTAAAAGGATACCACAGTGCACATATAAATCACTATACAGTATCTTGCAGTTTATTTAAATTCATTGTGCCTCATTATAACTGAGCTATGCACCTTTAGGTCTGAGTTGATTAGGAATGCGATAGCTCAGAATAGCTTTTAATTCAGAGAAACATGGCCTGACCTTTACCATAATCCTGTGTGAAACACACTATAGTTTAGACATTAATAATGATGCTACCTCTTTTTCATACTGGTGAGATGCTACTTAAAATTTGGTATTATTAGTTAACAGGCTCAGGCCAATACATCAAAACCAAATTACCCTTCTGTGTATAACTACAGTACTTAATTCTGAGTTCTTCATCTCTCATAACTATTACTTCCTCTTTAAAAATGCTAAAAACCAAAATGTAATAGTGTCAAGTCATAGCAATAAGTCACAGAAACAAACTAAAGGCACTCCTCTTCACTCCCCATGGACCGCCACTGTATGTGGTTCAGGCTTTGTGCTTCATGATATACGTTTTAACAGCTAAGGCATTGCTTGTCTTTGACCTTTGTCTCTCAATTTAAGAATGCCATTCCTTTAAATCACCTTCTGGTAAGTCAACTAGTACAAACAATAGAACTTTCTTACCATTCTCATTCAGATACAGTAGGAAATGCAAATCACGTGTTTCAGTATCCATTTTCTTTAAAAAAATCATTTATAGTGTTTATCACCAAAAATACAGTAAATAATAAAGTAATATTTACAGAGTTGAATTGATCTAATAGCTCATCACACATTGTACTGAAAAATAACATTCCTCTGTGCCACTTGATTTTACCGTGTGCATATTTGCTTCCCACTCCCCAGAGGCAACTTGTGACTCTTACATGTTTCCTCTAGTATTTTTAACTCCTATCCCCCAAATAACATGTTTATATTGCAAAATCCCAATATTTCCATTTTACATATTACATGTTGACTTTCTATAATAAAGAATAAGATATAGCCCATTTAGAACATCATCCCCCCAAAACTAAGATTTCTCTTTATTGTCAGTCCTGAGGATTTCTTCTGTCACTCCTACGTCCAAAATCCCCTTACAAAGAATACTTTTTTTTTTTTGAGTTAGGATCTTCCTTGTATCTGAGAAACAGAAACTCAAAACAAAATATCAAATGAAATGTGATTCTACTTAGCACAGGTGAAAGAACATTCCAGGGTATAGAATGACCCTCAGAGCTCATTGTTTTTCCATGCTTGAATTTCCCAGGACACATGGGAAGAATCAAAGATGGCTACTGGAGCTTTGATTATTATGCATATACTACCGAAAAGAAAGAGGTAGGAGAAGCCTTTCAAACACTTGAAAACACTTCTGCAAGCTGTGCATACTACCTCTACTTCAATCCCATAAACAGAACTTAATCACATGGCCACACCTACCTGCAAAAAACTCCAGGAACTTAAATCTTTATTTTAGCAGTTCTGTTCCGAAGAAATACAGAGGAACAGCATTATGGGCTACTCAACCATACTAGGTCATCTTTCTAGATTATTTTTTGTTTGCTTGTTTTTCTTTCTAGATTATTTTAATGAAGCATATTGAAGGAACTTTCTGAGAAAAGATAGAGATATATTTTTGAGACCTTGCCTCTTTTAAAATATTTTTATTTTTGTACTCTCATACTAGGCTGAAAGACTGGCTGGGATATAAAACTAAATTATAATTTGTTGTAGAATTTTGAAGGTGTTTCATTGTTTTCTAGATTTCAGAGTTGATATTGAGAAGTCCAAGCCCATTCTGATTCCTAATTCTTGGTCCATGATCCTTTTGTATTCCACTCTGGGAGCTTTTCGGATGGTCTCTTTAGTATTCTAAAATGTCAAATAGCATGCATTATGTGAGTTTCATTCATTAGTTTTACTCAACACTAAGACGGGCTTTCTTTCTTTTTTAATTTTTTTTTTAACACTTATTTATTTTTGACAGAGAGAGACAGAGCATGAGCAGGGGAAGGGCACAGAGAGAGGGAGACACAGAATCCGAAGAGACTCCAAGCTGTTAGCACAGAGCCTGATGCGGGGCTCAAACTCACAAATGGTGAGTTCATGACCTGAGCTGAAGTCGGACGCTTAACCGACTGAGCCACCCAGGCGCCCCAAGACAGGCTTTCAACCTGAAAATTAAAGTCAACTCATTCTGGGAAATGCTTTGCCTTATTTCTATGAAAATTTTATCACTTCTTTTTCATTTCTCCTCTGAAACTTGTACCCTGACATCAATCAAAATGGTCTATGTTGCATTGCAGTTAGAAAGCAAACCCAAACATCAGTGGTTTTAACACAGCAGGAGTTTATTTCTCCCTGAAATAAACTGGCCTGTTGAGGGTTTAGCTCCATGTTGTCTTTACAGAGGCTGGGCTGATAGAGTCCCCAACCTTCCAAAGATCTGAGGACTGCAGTAGGGGAGAGGTAACATGGCAAGTTACACACTGATTGTTAAAAAAACAAACAAAAAACCCACCCAGAAGTAATTTACAATATTTCTATTCCCATTTTATCAGTCACAGAAAGTCACATGTCCACGCCTAAAAATTATGTAGTATGTACTCTTCAGTACCTGAATTCTTTCATTCAGCCATATGTTGGTGAGATTCATCAATAATACTGCATGTAATAAAGTGATTTTCATTATTTCAGGGTTGTACTTGATTATAATGACTATACCACCCTTTATTTACCCATTCAACTATTGTTGGACATTTAAGTTATTTCTAGTCTTGGACTATTAAGAAGAAAGCTAGTATAAACTTCACTGTGCCTGTCTTTTAGTGAAAAACATTGAAAACGTAACAAAAGTTATTAATTTTAATACATTTCAATTTTTAACTTCTTAATAGTTTAATGGTTGGTGCTCTTTGTACCTACTTAAAAAAATCTTGGTCTCTCTCTGCCCCTTCCCCGTTCATGCTCTGTCTCTCTCTGTCCCAAAAATAAATAAACGTTGAAAAAAAAATTTAAAAAAAAAGGGGCGCCTGGGTGGCGCAGTCGGTTAAGCGTCTGACTTCAGCCAGGTCACGATCTCGCGGTCCGGGAGTTCGAGCCCCGCGTCAGGCTCTGGGCTGATGGCTCAGAGCCTGGAGCCTGTTTCCGATTCTGTGTCTCCCTCTCTCTCTGCCCCTCCCCCGTTCATGCTCTGTCTCTCTCTGTCCCAAAAATAAATAAACGTTGAAAAAAAAAATTTTTTTTAATCTTGGATTATCCAGTTATGGAAGTATTCTCCTAAGTTTTTTCCCCTAAACTGTTATATTTTACTGCTCACATTCAGGGCCATGATCCATCTCAAATCAATTTGGGTATACAGTGTACAGTAGAGGTCAAGATTTTTTTCCATTTGGGTAACCGACTGAGAAGCATCATTTATGAAGGCCATTTTTTTAGAAGTGGATTTGCACTGATGCCCTTTTTTGTAAACCAAATAACTACGTATACTCCAGTTTTCTATCTCTTTGACCTTTATTTTCTTTCCAGAATGATTTATTCAACTTTATATTCTAAACCTTATATACCTATATTTTAAATTTCTATTATCCCATTTTATTGCCAAAAGCTCTTTCCTGTTCTCTGATTATCCTTTTACATTGTATACTGTTTTTAAATCAGAGATAACATTATAGTCTCTTATCTATGGATCTTATATTTGTGAGTATTGGTTATATTTTTTTCAACTTCCTGAATTGACTCAGCCTCGTCTGAGTCCGTGTTTTGGTGTCTTTCATGTAAAAGATTTTCTCAAACATCTGGTGGTCACAGGCTACCCTATGCAGTATATATAAAGTCAACTAGAATCTCATGCTAGGTGAGGGGAGCTTACTAGCTGAAGGGTCTCAGTGTATATGGGATTGCTAAGTAGAGACTAATATTTTAATAGCTTTTCTTTCCATTCTGCCAGTTTCCACAGAGAAATCTTCTGCTAGGAAATGTAAAACTGGGACTTGACTACAGTACCACCATGCTCAACAGTATCGGCTGTCCCTAAATTCAGAGTTCCTCTGGTTAGTTCTCTAAAAAGAATAAACACTCAGGCCTCTACTTAAGTGGAGGAAGAAGTATGCTATCAGTTATTTAGAGTGGGAAATAGAACAAGTCACCTGATTGCTTTGTATTACCAACTTTCAACATTCTTTGTTTCTATCCTACCACCATTGTATTCCATACTCTAATATGCCCACTGTTGTCAAACCCTAGAGTCTTTGGGATAAATAGGATCATTTCTTGATTGATATCCACCACAGAATGTGAACTAAGCTTTCAGATTTTTCTGGTTTGCTTAGTAAGTTGCCACTTGTCCATTTACCTACATTTAAAAATATCACATTGATCTCCATTATCTGCTATTTTCTGTCCCCCTCTCCTCCACCCATTCTCTTTTGCCTTATAGGTTTATGATTTTTTTCTGTATTCTTGCCACCATTTTAGTGGTATTCAGGTAGAAAACCACGTTTTCTACATTCTTTGTCTGATTTAGATTCACTGTTGGCTCTCTTTGGTGCAAGATAAATTACATTCTCGAAGCAAAACAAAACAACAAATCAGGTGTTTCTATTAAATTGAAAGTGAAAAATAATTAATCTCCCTGCCTAAAGTTCAACAAACTTGAGTTTATCTATTTTTTTCTTTCACATTTAAAACACATCTAAATAGCTTTGCGAACACTAGCTCCCAAATGCCCACACTGACTGTATTCAAAACATATGACTTTATTTTTAAATAAAAAGTTATAAAATGTTAAACAAATTATATTGAAAAAATCATCATTTTTTTAACCTTCCAACAGAACCTCTTTTTAAAGTTTTCTTGAATATGACAGTGCCCTCTACAATTTCTTCTTAAAAAATAGATTGTTTTTATTGCCATTAGAATTGCATAAGCCAGTCTAGCTGCCTAGGCAATTTTCTCCTTTCATCACTACTCCTTGTCTTATCCCTCCTGGGAATGTGCCCCGGAATGCAAATTTGCCTCCACAAATAGACAAGAAAATGTCTTAAGACTGATGTCAAAGAATAGCTGACTTCTCTAACTAGCACTACCATTTCGGATCCATTTTTATTAAGATACAAATATCAAACAGTAAAATAACATAAAGACAGTAGATACGCTATTTATTAAGTACTGGTTTTCAAATGGGGTAAGAGGGAGGCTGGTAGAGGAATCTTGGCTACTTGTAAGAAACAAGAGCAACACAACTTTGTTGTTTCAGAAGTGTACCCCACTCCTTTCTCTCCTAATCACCTTGTTATATAAATAAGACATTGGCTCTGAAAAAAAAGGAACTTTGCCTTGATTGCACACCAGTTGAACCAGAACAGAACTCATCTTAGAGTCCCAGTCCAGTGAGCCAGTTTATTTCCATTTGTGAACTACAGACATTTAATATTTTTTTCTCTTTTCCAATTATCCTGACTAGGACTCCCAGCATAATGTTAAAAATAATAACAGTAATTTGAATAACTATGTGGTTCTTGCATCCAATAGAAATGTTCCTTATGCGACCATATTAGTTATGATTCTGGCTAAGAGGTTGAGATGCATATGATTTACATGTTAAAACATTGTCCATTTATGCATTTTGTTAAGAATTATTTTAAACAACAAATGAAAATTTTTCAGCACCTTTGGAAAAGAATATAATTCTTCTTTCATATGTTAAATTATAACACAATTTTTTTCAACCATCTTTGCATTCCTGCTAGAGATCTCAGTTGATTGTGTTTTATTATATGTTTAGCAATGTTTAGCTAAATTCCATTTGCTAATATTTAAGGATATTTTATTGACATTTACTAGTCTGTTACATTCCTTTTCAGTTATTTTTGCCAGTTTGTCTTATCAGTGTTTTGCTGGCTTTATTAAAGAACGTTAAAGGTTCATTTACTTACATCTGGAAGATTTTAAATAGCAAAAGAATTGTATGTTACTTTGAGTTTTGGTAGAAATCATCTGTAAATCATCTTGGAGTGATATTTAGGTAGGTGGGGGTAGTAGCTCTATGAGAGTGTTCTCTCTGTTCTTATATGATTTGTCTCTATAGGTTTTAAATCTCAAGATCTAAGTTTTGAAAATTTCAATTTTCTCATAAAGTAATCCTGGTAGAGAAATATATTACCATAGACTATAACAAAATAGTTTCTTAAGATTCTCTTAATTTCCTTTATAGCTCTGATTATTTTCTTATCATTATTTTCTTTTCTGATGTTTCTCTTATCATATATTCAATTCGTGTGTATATTCATTTAAATAAAAAATATTTAATCTAGCTTGTATCATTGCTATTTTAAGTAGCTACAATACAGTGATGAATTTAAAAAAAAAAAGGAGGAAGAGAGAAAGAGACCCTATTTTCTTGTCTGTGTGTGTGTGTGTGTGTGTGTGTGTAATTTGAGTTGGATAAATAACATATGTTCATACTATTTTATATATGGCTTCCAAATTTTCTAAATTGAATTTAAACTTTTTGAAAAGCTATTATACTGCCTGGCGAGAAGGTGTAGAAGAGAGGAGAGGTATAAAGTTGAGACATTTTTTTTCTGGCTAAAAAAAAAAAGCCTCTTTCAGTATTAAACAGTTGTTTTTGATAAAATGTCTAATCTTTTCTGGATTACTTCATTAACCTATCTCCAGTATTTTTCCTAGAATATACCTAACAGGTGGATCCTTTTTCAAAAAATACATTAAAGTTGTCTCCTAATCCAGATCCTGACTTCTGGTCCTTTTTTGGTTTTCCAGAGTTTTGCCAGTTGATCTAGTCCCTAAGTACAGATACTGGCATCTATGAAAATATTCCTGTTTCTGCTTACTGTTGAGGATCCATGCTGTCACCCTGTACCGAAGTCTGCTGACCAAATTGGAAAAGTTCTGCTCTCTCAGCATAATAAATATGTAGGCTTTCTGTAGAAGTTTGGCAGGGGGGGTGAGGGGGGTTGGTGAGGTGAAATGTCAGCGATCTTTCTGCCTGCTAGGTCGATTCTATGTCATTTCTCTGTTGTGCTCACAGCCCCAATGAGTCTTATCCATGCCACCCATCAGACAGGCCCTTAGTTTGTACCCTCTACTCAATGCTTTTACAACACAGTTCACCTTTATCTTTCAAAAACCTATCGATCCTTTGAAGCATCTGTGATAAGTGTATAACACTCAAAATCTCATTGTTCCTTAAGTTCCCCAATTTACTGAAGACTTCACTACTTGGTAAACTGTCTGGATCCTTAGCCCTAGTTCCATCATGAGTCATGGCAAACTCAACATCTGCAGAGGCAATCGATCCATTATTGTAAGTCCACTATGTCACAAATCCTGATCTGCAAAATGTTACTTTCCCCATTCTGATAAATATGTCACTGAAAGCTCACATTACTTAACTCCATAGATTTTTTTTTCAAATTACTTAACTCCATAGATGTAGCACTCCTTATTCTATTATCTCTCTCACCATCTGTTCCCTCATCTGACAGAACCCCAGAGTTAGTGAAACCCAATATTAGGCACTCTGTAAACAGCTGAATATGGATGGAGAAAAATCACACGAATATGCCACTCAGTGCTACCTGTCAACTCTCCAATTTCATAGAAATGTACCTTCCACTGCCCAAGACAGACATAAGACAACTCCCTTGTTCTCATACTCCCCAAACCCTTACAATTCACTTTATTTGATAAATTTTTCTCATTTACTCTTGAGGAAATAAAGCCATCAAATAAGAATTTCCTAAGCCCACCACAAAATCTACAACTCACCAGCCATATGATGCACTGTTTCTAAGTCTTCCTGATTCTGCTTTGTATATTTTGCCTAAACAAAGATTTATTTCTGAAAGTATCATTATTATAATCCATATTCATATAGATATTCTCCATTCATTTTTACTATTTTACACAATTTCATCATACATATATACAACATTGTACTTGTTTCTGTGATAATACACATAAGAGGACTGAAAACAAATCAATTTCAAACTTTTCAGATTTCTATATTAATCAGATGCTTTCTTTGATTATATATGTAAGTAAGTGCCATGTAGTTTTCTCTCGTTTTCTATTTCTTTGAGTAATAAGATGCTTACATTTTTTAAGTCTTTATGCATTTTAAATTTATAGGAATTTTCTCTTGCTATGCATTCATGCTCCTCAAAAAACAATGTTATCATTTTGTTTAACATGTATCTGCCTTCAAGAAGAAAATTCACTTAGGGGCTTATAAAATCATCCAATATATTTTTCTCACTAGAAATTCAAGTGACATTCTGGAGACTTCTATTTCTGGTAAAGATGGTATAACGGGGACTGGATTTACTCTCTCATGTGAAACAACTAAAAATACAGACAAAATATGTGAAGTAATGGTACTTAAAACACTGGAATGCGGGTCAAAAAGGAGAATGAGTGTTAAAAGATGGCAGAAAAGGGAGATGATCTGTACTATTGCCCTTACTGCTTGGAGAAAATTTCTAGGCTGAAACTTCAAGCAGATAAATGACATGTAATTGGAATCCCTGAAAGGTGTGAGGTGTTGGGGCTGAAAAGATACAATTAATACAGTAATAACGACTGAATTTTTTCCAAATGTGATGAAAATTATATCATGAATCTAAGATGTTCAGCTAATCCCGAACACATTAAAGACAAAGAAAACTATACAAGACTCATCATAATCAAATTGCTTAAAACCAGTGATAAAGAGTAAATTTTGTAAGCAGCCAGAGAGAAATAACATCTAATATACAGAGAAACAAAGATAAGAATGGCAACCTAAGTCTTGTCAGAAACAAAGAAAGCAAAAAGACAATGGAGCCACCTCTTTAAATAGTTTGGGGTGAGGAAGGGGGAAGGGAAGGTTTGGGCTATAATTTTTTAACCAAAACATCTTCCAAATATGAAAGTGAAATAATACCTTTTTCAGATATAGAGCATTTGAAAGAGCTTTTCATCACCGATCAGCCCTGTAAGAAACATTCAAGGTGGGTGTTCAAGCAGAAGCAAAATAATACCAGACTGAAAACTAGGTAACACACACCCTAAAATATAAGGCTGTGACAAACAGTAACTATGTAGATAAATGTAAATACTTTTTATTATTTAAATCTCTTTCAATGATAGTTGACTGAATCAAAAATAAGAATGATATATGTGGGGACTTAACAGCATATGTAGATATAAAATCCATGACAACAGCAACACAAAGGCCAAGAAAGTGTAAATAAAATATATTATTTTAAAATCCTTTTACTATACATGAAATAGTATAATACTACTTGGAGGTAGACGTGATCAGTTAAAGATGTGTACTATTAATATTACCGCAATCACTCAAATATCACAAGCCGTGTTATAACTGTTCTGTCACTTGAGTGACTTTTCAGTACACACAAACACTAAAATATTGGTTCACTAAAATGAACCAAAAGGAGATCAAATAAATCACAAAAGACAATTAATGCAAAAGAAGACAGTAAACAAGGGAATAACAAAGAACAGATGGGACAAAAAGAAAAGAAATAACAAGATAGATTAAAATCTAACCATATCACTAATCCCATTAAATATAAACAACATTAAAAGCCCATTGAAAAGGCAGACATTGTAAGACTGGTGAAAAGACAAAATCTGAGTACATGATACCTACAAGAAATGCACATCAATGTCTTTTCTGTCTTTGCTAACAGTATTTTTTCCTTGTCTTTGCCTTTAAGTGTGTTTTACTATGCTGTGCTTAAGAATTGTTTTCTGTGTGTGTGCGTGTGTGTGTTTGTGTGTATTTGTCCATCTTGGTATTTATAGAGATTTTGTATCTTGGGTTTAAATGTTTTAGTCAGCCTTTTGTGTGTGTTTGTATATGTATACGTATATCTATATACATTTGTGTTTATAAAATAGAATTTTATAAACTATAGAGAACTTATAAAACTATATATTTAACATTTATGAAAAAGATTAAGAAAAGTAAGCTAAAATTAACTATTTTATTTCTAAAAAAAAGATTAACTAAAAATTATTTTTATTTTTAAATAAGATGAAAAACTATTCTTATGCATACCATAAACCACATACCTTATCTTATTAGGTTTGTGACACCTTGTATAGACCTTCTTGGAAAAGTTAAAAATTATTTTTTTAACAAAGTGAAAACTAAAGTTATTTCTAACTACATCATTGATTTGTATTCAGTTTGCATCCTTTATGAGACAGAAATAACACAAAAAGAGAAGATAATAGCCTAAAAAACACAGAAAAATATTCTCCATTAAAATGCTCACTGAAAATTAATATTGAATCATTAATCTACAGCTTACTGATCATACTAATGTATGTTATTTTAAGGTTTCCACTAGGATAAAAATACTGGAAAAGTCTGTTCTGGAGATTGCAATATTCATATTTAACTCATTATCTTCTCATGTAAGTAATGTCTTTTACCATTTCCCAGAAATTTCTAGGACTCTGGAACACTTTTACTCCATGTACCTATATCACATTTTGTGACACTGTAGTATTGTGTTTTTAATATAATTTAGACTTCAGAACAAGTTTTTGCAATTTTTTGTATAGTGAATTATTCATTCATATAGAATCACATGTTTGCCCTTTCAGGGGCTCCCCATTTCTTCATGCATATTTGTATTTCTATCTTCCAGCATCTTCCTTAACCTAAAAAATGCCCCTTAGTATTTTTCAATGTCTAAAAATTAATTTGCATTTTAAATTTCTCCCTTTTTTATGGGAAAATATCACTTTTGAAGGATAGTTTCACTAGTTTATAAAATTTCAAGTACACAGTTGTCTTCTCTCAACACTTTAAAGATGCCACTCCACTGTTTTCTTGTTTCTTTCATTTCTGTTGAAAAGGCAATCCTAAATTTTATTTTACTGCTGTGACATTTATGCCATTTATTCTCTCTTTTAATATTTTTTTCTTGTTTTTCTCTTACTTAGGGTTAGGTTCCAGGTTTTGTAAGGTTGATTTTCTTCCTCTAATTCATAACTGTGACCAGAACATAGTCCTTCAGGTCCAAGAACCTAGGTCATTCTGCAATGCCCTTCCTCCTTGGCAATTCCTGATTTTTATTTTTTGTCTCCTTGGAAATTTGAAATTTCCAAAAACTCTTCTCTGCTTGTTAGAAGCTCTCTGCTTACTTCTGATCTTGTGGAACTTAAAAATTCCACAAATTCCTGAAGACAGAAGGCTGATGAACATTGGGCACTTGGCTGTATCTGCCATTTACCCAGGACCCTGCTCCCTCAAGTCCTGATTGCTCTGGCAGCCCTGAATCCCAGTGTATTCTCTGTGCACATCTATGAGATTGTCCAAAACTTTTTTGGATTCTCTTCTTAAAATGGTACTCTTCTTCTTTCACCTGACTCTCATCCATTTCTGGAAAGCTTCTTCACAAGCAATATAATAAACATTATCATTAATCAGTCCTCTCAATCTTTCTTCTCCTCTGGTTTAACTTAACCATCTAGCAATGCATTTTTCATTAGCCATAGTTGAATATATACAATTTTTCTTTTTTATTTGTTCATAGACTAAATGCTTTTTTTAAACTTATAGGACTTGCCACTATACTCTCTCTAGAGACCCCAGCTGTTTCAATTCTTCTTAAGTGTTACAAATACATACATATACATTCCCATGTATATACACATACCCAGGTGCATGTGCATGCTCACACACACACACACACACACACACACACACACACACACATCTGAATCATAACTTTAGTTTCAGTTTTTATGTATCAACTTCATCCATTTATATTGGAGCCAAGTGAATGTAAACTATGGTTGCTCTCTCCATTTCTCTCCATGATATTCTCCCAAGTGACTTAGGGCCTTACTGACCTCCTGAAATTGCCCTCACAAAAATAATGAATGACCCTTTCATCACTAGATAAATGATAATCTACTTTTTTTCATATTTTTAGTATCTTTTCAATGCCCACATGGTAAATCTTTATTCCCTTATGAATTTCCTAACATTCCTGGGTTTCTGAGGCTCTATTGGATCCTGGTTATTTTCAAAACAGTCAAAACCTGGTGCAGTTTTTCTTTTGATAATTCCTACTTCACCTCTTACGATACATAGTTATATAAAGTTAAAGTAAATGTTATATAGATTTAAAATCTATTGAAGATCATTATGTTGTCCTATTTACTTCTACATCTCAATAGTTTTGTATGTTACAGATATTTAGTAAGTAAATTTCATTAAATTAACACTATGAATCATTAAAAATTTGAATGTCTTCTATGAAAAAAATAGTGACAGAATAAAAATTTCTTTTCACCAACAATTTCCCTTGAATGTAAATCATATTGAAATGGTGAGTAGCATCATCAGAAATGTGTTTTAGAAAAATCAATCAAGGGGTGGTATGCACTTAGACTACACTTAGAAAGTTAAAACACGTTTAATGTATTCTTACCAGGGCTGAGCTTTTTCTTAAAGATAAGAAATTGCTACTAGAGGGGCTCCTGGGTGGCTCAGTTGGTTAAGCATCCACCTCCGGCTCAGGTCATGATCTCACTGTTTATGAGTTTGAGCCCCGCATCAGCCTCTGCTGACAGCTCAGAGCCTGAAGCCTGCTTCAGATTCTGTGTCTCCGGATCTCTCTCTGCCCTGCCCCCACTCATCCTTGCTCTCTTATTCTCTCTCTGTCTCTCTGTCTCTCTCTCTCTGAAAATTAAATAAACATTAAAATAATTTTTTTTTAAATCGCTACTAGATGTTGGTAGCCAACACTACTTTGCCATATTCAGTACTGAAACTATTGTTTTCCTCTTCCCACAAGTCTGCTTTTCTCTTTCCTGTGTTTCTATATTGGTGAATGGTACAATTCAGATTGTTGCTTTAAATCAATATCCAGTCATATTAGACTGTTTCATTTCTTTATTGCCTACAACCAGCAAAATCTATAGATTTTACTCTTAAAATACTTCTTGACTCCAACTACCTCTCTTTATCCCCATTGCCAACTTCCTTTATAAGCTCTAATCACATTGTACATTGCAGAATTATTACAATACTCTCAAAACTCAAGTCTTGCTTTCTTCTAATTTTTGCTACACTGTACAGAACTAATGCTCTTTATAAAAGGTAAATCTAAACATTTCATGCCTCTGATTAAAATGCTGTAAGTTCTCGGCATTGTTCTTTACATAAACACTAGCATATCTTATATGCTCTTCTTCATCTGCTTCTCTCTCTCCCTCTCCAGCCATATCCCTTGCTACTTCAGGCTTAACTTGTTCAAGTTCCATAAACAAGTCATGGTCTCTCTAATCTCGGAGACTTTACACATGCAATTCTTTTCCCCACTTCCTCGTCTGATTAATTCCCACTCATCCTTCAAGTCTCAGCTTACATGCACTCTTTCAGAAAGCTTTCCCAGATTCCCAAAATGGATATGGTCGCTTCTCATGAGCTTCCATAATCAAACTGCCCTTTCACATAACTTATTATAATGTGTTGTAATTTTCCATCCACTTATCAGTTTCCTTTAATAGTATTATTTGGAGAAACACCTATAGTACTATCTTTCACTATCATTTTCTTAAAATCTAACACAGAAAAGAATATGTGGTAGACAATATATATACATATGTATGTATATATACACATGTATATACACATACATACATACATACATACATACACATACACACACACAGATTTCATTATAGAATTGAATGAATCATCTTGAGGCTTTCCAAGCCATATTTATTACTTTTAAAATAATAAATAATCTGAAAGACATGCATTTCATAGAGTAAAAGCAAGGAAAAAGTGAAGGAAGTAAGGTCCTTATTTCATAGGGTTTATTAAAATCTAGTTGAAGAACCAAAAATAAATACTACATAGAAAATTATAATTTTGAACAAGAACTATCATAAAACTTTCATGATATAAAATAAATGTGTTGTATTTTTCAGAGTTACCCAATACTTGAGGCATAGCAGAGGTAAAGAATATGTTTGAACTTTGTAGCATTAAGACTCATGAGTTCAAAATAGAATTATGACATATAAGTAACTATCACTTATTTTTGAAGCAGTTGTGCTTTCTTTTCAGATTAACTAATTCTATAATTTGAATGTTTTCTGTGAGTGAAATCTCAAAAAAAGAGAATACAGAGTAAGGAAAACATTAACATTGTAGACAATATTCTTTTTTTCTTGACAGACAGCCTCTGTCCAAGGAGTGTAATCAGAGATTTGTGAAGTAGATGAGATACGGGTTATGTTTGTCTAAAATTATTAATACAGGCAAGATACGTGAAGACCAAAATTCACATATAAGAAATCTCTGGACACCTGGATGACTCAGTCAGTTAAGTGTTAGACTCTGGATTTCGATTCAGGTCATGGTTCGTGAGATCGAGCCCCCGTGTCAGGTTCTGTGCTGACAGCGGGGAACCTGCTTGGGATTCTCTCTCCCTCTCTCTCTGTCCCCTAGTCTCTCTCTCAAAATAAATAAATAAACTATTTTTAAAAAAAAGGAAAGTTCAAATACTTCCATGTCTAGAGGGTGCTTCCTTCGGACTGAATTTTAAGATTTATCAGTTATTTAGTGTCAGATGGTGGAGAACTGTGGAAGCTAAATTCAAGAGTTTATTATACAATAAGAAAACCCTAAAATCTGCAAATCAGGGAAGGATGGCATGTGAAAAAATAAAAATTGGAGACAACAGTCAACAAATGATATAAACAGAATAAATTAAAATTACAAAATAATCCTATTGGAAATCTTTTTGAGCCATGTATTACCTCTTTAGGAATAATGCTTCTTTCCTAGCCTAAATTTCCATTCAATAGCAGTGAGCCACCACAAGGCACTTCCTTGTTAAGCTTTCCCTAGCTAGTTCTACCTCCAAGCTGGAAGAGCTTCAGTGCCCCTACCATGTGCTCTGATCACTTTGCACTTCCTCTGCCATATGTCAATTCACTGTGAGATAGTAAGACTTACTTCATTGCTTGCCTTTCCCACAAAACCAAAAGCTCTATGAAGACCATCATGTTCCTTATTCCATTCCCAACATGACTCACACTTACCAGGTGTGTATTACTTCTCTTAAGTTAGTGATTTTGTCTTTGGGCAAGGACAAAAAGCTCTGAGGGTAACCTGGTGTGTGCCTACGGATGGGCTCATAATACTTCATGGAGGAGTTGATAAAGAAAGCCACTCAACCTCACCACAGCTAGAGTATCTGCCTAGAGCTCTAAGAGAGTGGCACTTTGCCTGGTTCCCCTCCTGGAATTTTTCCTCCCCTAGCATACTTGATTTATATTTTAAAACGAGCTGTTCTGTTAATTATTGAGCATTTGCAGAATATTATGCACTTACAAAGTACTTATGCTGTAAATTATTTTCATTCACACAAAAAAAGATGATATTCATGTTATATCCATTTTTTAAGCAGAAAAACCAAGTAAAAAGATTACCATCCTATTACACAGCTAGACGGGAAATCAGCCATTTATTTGTATCTTCTTCTGAAACAGAATATTACCATGGAAATCATAGTTATGAATTCTAAATATTGCTTCTCTATAGCCTCAGAAAGGCGTTTCTGAGGCCATAAAAGTAGGCAAGAGATAAAGGTGTGTCCTTCCTGAAATATAGGCTAAATTGAAAGACCCAAACTTCCCCATTCAGGTAGGCAAGCTGAGGCTTAAATTGATCATAAATATTGAAACAATGATTACACAATACAAATACTAGAGAGAAATATGTGCTATGATACTATAACCTTTCACTTAAATATTTTAAAAAGATTTTTATTCACATTATAAAGTTTATTTTTTTTTTTATGAAAGAGAGAGAGAGAGAGAAAATGAGCCAGCGGGGGAGGGGAAGAGAGAGGAGGAGAGAGAGAATCCCAAGCAAGCTCCATGCTTAGCACAGAGCCTGACTCAGGGCCTGATCTCACAAACTGTGAGATCATGACTGGAGCTGAAATCAAGAATCAGATGCCTAATGGACTGTGCCATCCAGTCACCCTGTTTTGTTCATATTTTATATTTACCATGACACTTTTAGGTAGATCGCTTTATAAAATAAACCCACCACAAAACCTTAAGCAGTCCTGAACATTGAGTTTATATCCGCTTGATCAAAAAAGTTATTTCTAAGTTATTACATAATGTGTTCAGAAAAATAACTACTGTCCTTCTACCATTCATTATTTATCTATATGTATATATTACATGTATATATGCATATATATTATATGTATATTATTTACATTTACTATCAACATATATTATACAATACTATTATATATTTATACTATAATATACTTATAGTATATGTTAATATATAAAAAATTATAAAACTTTAGTATATATTTTTTATATTATATATATTTTATATATACACACATATACATATAAAACATTGGAGCTTCAAAAATAAAAATTTTTATTGACCCTAAAGTCAGATCTCCAGAACTGTTTTTCATGCATAAATTATTGTTTTTAATCTATATATTTTTAAATGTGTTCAAAAATTTAAGGATGCATATATCTGTCAATATAAGTATTGTTTGTCTCATATTTCAAGCTACTTTTTAACTTCCATTGTACAGATTTCCCCTTTCAGATGATTTGAATAATGAGGTTAACACTCAACAAAAGCAACTTAGATATGTATTTAAGAAATAAACCAATCATCAATAATAATAATTATAATAAATAGGCCACTTATTTTAAAACAAACAAGCAAAATAGAAAAATTTCTTCTTGGTGACTACCAAATCTGTTTTACTCCTAAAGCGTACTGCACTTTTCTGAATTCAGTTCTTTTGAAAGGTGAAATTAAGGTCTACTAACGATATTCCATTGGCAAATTCTTATTACATTGAAGACTTCAATGGATCTACCCTTATTCAAAGAAAATGCAAAAATGAAGTTCAAAAGCTAGTGATACATTATCAAAACTATTTTTCTTCCAGTAAATAGTTTAGTATGTGGATTATCCATAACCACTTTCTAACCAAAAACTAAAGCTTTCTTCCAGTTATATCCTTTTCCCTTTGGCCCACTTCACATTAAACATTAGAAAGACTAATAGAAAAACCATACCTAAATAATTGCAAAGTTGGAATTTTTAAAAATTGAGATTTTTTTCAGAATTATCTATTTTCACAAATTTCTAATCCCAGACTATAGCCCACTCTTGCTTATTTCTGAAGTGGCATTATTTCAATTCAAAAATGGAAATCATTGTTTAGTGTTTCACTTGAGGTCATGAAAATCATTTTAGGAGTTTTGATAATGCTCCATGTTTTAGCAGAAAAATATCCAATGTACATGGCATATTCTTTACCTACAAAATATTCTGCTATTAGCAAAACAGCTTTTGGTACTTCAACTGAAATGTAGATACTTAAAATTAAGTTAACTCCTTCTGTAGTAAATAATGCCAAATATTTTTTTTAACGTTTATTTATTTTTGAGACAGAGAGAGACAGAGCATGAACACGGAAGGGGCGGAGAGAGAGGGAGACACAGAATCTGAAACAGGCTCCAGGCTCTGAGCTGTCAGCACAGAGCCCAACGCGGGGCTTGAACTCATGGACCCTGAGATCATGACCTGAGCCGAAGTCGGACGTTTAACGGACCAAGCCACCCAGGCGCCCCAATAATGCCAAATGCTTTTAAAAGCCTTTCATGTAAAAAGCACTCACCATGGGAAGTTTCTTCCTTATATAAATATAGCTAGAATTTGTCTCAATAACTTCCAATTCTTATTTGTATGACTATCCTCTGAATAAATCA
Source organism: Prionailurus bengalensis (assembly GCF_016509475.1). Classification (NCBI taxonomy): domain Eukaryota; kingdom Metazoa; phylum Chordata; class Mammalia; order Carnivora; family Felidae; genus Prionailurus; species Prionailurus bengalensis. The sequence continues at coordinate 154,721,277 of NC_057343.1, read as the reverse complement.
AATGCCCATCCTTCAAGTAAATGATGACAGAAATTATGTCATCTAATCATTGAGCAAATAATTATTCTGTACCTACTTTATACTAAGAACCACTTGTGAACAAAACAGAAATGGTCCCTACTCTTTTGAAGCTTGCTCTTTAATAAAACATTTCTCAATTACTTCAAGATAATTTTTCTTAGAGCTTGGTTTTCACAATCTTAGCATACTTCTTCAGCTTATCTTTCATGAATTTTAATTTTGTAATATCCCTATTAGAACAAATATATGGGAAAAATGTATGATTTAACCTCTAACTTTATTACATCATAGGGCATTATTTTTTTATATAGTTATGTATTCTAAGATACTATTTTATATTGTATTATACTTTTACACTCAGGTATACATACATTCAACACAGAAGACCAAATCAGTCTTTTCTTCCTCTGGACAGGACTGATTCATCCAGAAAAATGCTTCTGCAAAGACACATGTGTGTGCTTGTTATGACTAGAACTAAGATTAAAATAAATCACTTTGCTTCTCCAAGTTTATCTTAATACCCTCAAAGTAAAACAATTGCTACCTTATCTACCTTAGAAAATTGTAAGGAGCCAATTAAAGTTAAAATTAAAGAACAATTATAATAATAAACTATAGTCTATTACATAATATAAACCATAGTTTGCTAAACAAGTATAAGTTATATATTGTTGCTATTATTAATCTTATTTCTTTTTTTTTTAATTTTTTTTAACGTTTTTATTTATTTTTGAGACAGAGACAGAGCATGAGCAGGGGAGGGGCAGAGAGAGAGGGAGACACAGAATCTGAAGCAGGCTCCAGGCTCTGAGCTGTCAGCACAGAGCCGGATGCGGGGCTCGAACTCACAGACCGCGAGATCATGACCTGAGCCGAAGTCGGACGCTCAACCGACTGAGCCACCCTGGCGCCCCGATCTTATTTCTTTAAGAGTTCCACCTACTCCTGAGATTAATTTTATATAACACTTACTTACAACTGTACTTACAAATTTTTAAAACAGTATTGAATTTTTAAAAATTAAGCCCTCTAAACTAATCAATGCAATTATTATCTGTGTGGCCTCCCATGCTTAACTTTACATTCATATAAATATATATAATTCATAAATATATTTACATAAGTAACATTTTTTAGATAGGATGTTTTATTTTAATAAGATTACATAGGATAAAATTACATTAACTTTTTATTTTTTATTTTTTATGTTAAAGAGAAAGCATGGGGGAGAGTAGCAGAGAGAAGGGAGAGAGAGAGAGAGAGAAAGAGAGAGAGAGAGAGAGCATGTGAGAGAGAATCTTAAGTAGGCTCCATGCTCAGCAAGGACCCTGATGTAGGGTTCGATCCCACGACCATGTAATCAAGACTTGAGCCAAAATCGAGTCAGATACACAACTGACTGAGGCACCCAGGTGCCCCACATTAACTTTTTAAAAAAAACAAACCGTAGGGGTACCTGGGTGGCTCAGTTGGTTGAGCTTCCGACCCAGGCTCAGGTCATGAATCGTGGTTCATGAGTTCAGGCCCCGCGTTGGACTCTATGCTGACAGCTCAGAGCCTGGGGCCTGCTTCAGATTCTCTCCCTCTCTTTGCCCCTCCCTTGCTCACTTTCTCTCTCTCTCTCTCTCAAAAATAAATATCAAAAAAATTTTTAATAAAAAATTCAAAAAATAGAAAAAAAAACATATTAACTGGCCTAAATGAACTGGCCCTGTTCCTTGTTTTTCTTTGGATTTAGTTAGGATTAAATAATATCTGCTATTGAGTCGGGTGTTAACCTAACTTGTATTTATACAATTGGCTTTTTGAACTCAAGTTCTGTATTTACATATATCCTAAAATTTCAGTTGATTATTTAGTCATCATTAATTTTGAAATACTAGTTCTGTCCTCAAATATTTGTTATCTTTCTAAGCTTGATCATCCATTTTTAATAAGCCTGCATTTCCACATCTTCAACCAAGTCATTGGCAGAACTGTAAAATAAGACATCAGCTTTAAGAGAGACTTTCATATGGTTCAAAATTCCTTTATCTAGATTAATACCATCTTACTAATTGTGTGGTAAGCCCATTTTCCCTGTTCAAAAAATATTTTTGTTAATAAAACTACAAGGATGACCAAACAATAATGGTAACAATGTACACATCCTACCCTGGTGTTCCTCTTTAAGAGAAAAGTCTAAGATGGGGTGCCTTGATGACTTGGTCAGTTAAGTGTCTGACTCTTGGTTTCAGCTCAGGTCATGATCTTGCAATTCGTGAGTTCAGGTCCCTCAGTGGACTCTGCACTGACAATGAAGTACCTGCTTCAGACTCTCTCTCTCTCTCTCTCTCTCTCTGCCCCTCCCCGCCTCTCTCTCTCTCTCTCTCTCTCTCTCTCTCTGTGTGTCTCTCTCAAGGTAAAAAAATAAATTTAAAATATAAATTTAAAAAAATGAAAAAAGATGTCTAAGAAAAATTTGTGTAAGTAAGTGCTTTCCTGATGGATTGTGATTAAAGGGTCATGATTTTTACATGGCAAAGATATCAGCTATGGGCAGAGAACAAAGGGAGACTAAGAACATCGAGAATCAACTTTCTTTAAAGGAAGTTGCATGTTAAGATTCTGAAGGAAGAGTTGATGATTAGTGCAGGTCATAGACCTGTACAGGAAACCAGTTTAGACAGGATACAAATACATTCTTTTTTTTTTTTAATTTACTTTTGGGACAGAGAGAGACAGAGCATGAACAGGGGAGGGGCAGAGAGAGAGGGAGACACAGAATCGGAAACAGGCTCCAGGCTCCGAGCCATCAGCTCAGAGCCTGACGCAGGGCTCGAACGCACGGACCGCGAGATCGTGACCTGGCTGAAGTCGGACGCTTAACCGACTGCGCCACCCAGGCGCCCCACAAATACATTCTTTTAAAGTAGAAATGACTTGGGGCACCTGGGTGACTTAGTCGGGTAAGCATCCAACTTCAGTTCAGGTCATGATCTCATGGCTGGTGAGTTCGAGTCCTGCTTCAGACTTGTACTGACAGCTCAGAGCCAGGACCCTGCTTGAATTCTGTGTCTCTGTCTCTTTCTGCCCCTCCCCAACTCTGCTCTGTCTCTCTCTCTCTCAAAAGTAAATAAACATTTAAAAAATTTAAATAAGGTACAAATGAGTTAAAAAGTTATGATGAACTTTCTGTGGTCAGAGGCCTGGGGTAGGCTTCCACTTTCAAGTTCAGTGAACTACTTCATCATTAGGTTCATGCAGAACTCAGTACCCTTGTTGCCACTGATGCTGCTGTATTAAAACTATTTGCATCTGTATCTCTCTGCAGAACACATGCATGAATTCAAATATTTAAAGGTGAATACTTCTTGGCATAAAACAATGGAGAACAAAGAGAAAGCATTATCCGTTTACAGGACAAAATGATGTTGTAAAAATACCTTTGTTTTTTTTTTTAATTTTTTTTTCAACATTTATTTATTTTTGGGACAGAGAGAGACAGAGCATGAACAGGGGAGGGGCAGAGAGAGAGGGAGACACAGAATCGGAAGCAGCCTCCAGGCTCTGAGCCATCAGCCCAGAGCCTGACGCGGGGCTTGAACTCACGGACTGCGAGATCGTGACCTGGCTGAAGTCGGACGCTTAACCGACTGCGCCACCCAGGCGCCCCAAACCTTTGGTTTTTGATTAGATAGAATGATAAGTACCACTGTAGTATCAAGAAAATTTAGAATGACCCAAAGTCCATAGCTAGTCAAGTTGTGGTTGTAAAGGGAAGGACAATTAAGAGACAATTCAGCTTTAAGCTGAATAAAGCTGACTGAATATGAAAATGCCTATTTCTATCTCTATGTTTTCTACCATAAAATGTCATATTCCCAGGAAAATGACTACAAACTCTAATTTCCTAAAAGGATTAAAACACCAAACTGGATATGCTTCAGGAAGGAGTACTCTAGAAGAGGGAGAAGAAATCTTTTCACTGTAGGATCATGGGATTGCTGTGAGTGAGGTCTTCCCCCTTCACTTTGTTCCACAACTTCTTTATTCCAGATTCCCTTTTTGACTAGATGGGTATCTCCCCAGGCAGCTGGGGGCATAGAGGGAATCATTCCACTCCCTCATGTGAGCAAAGAAAGCAACTTCAGCTTCAACAGTCCCAAAAAGGTATTGGTGTAGTCTGCCATCACCTGGCCAGATAATGGGATTTAGAGGTAATGGGCCCTGGCAATTTTAGGATGACTTAAGTGCAAGGCATCCATATAATTACCAATTGAGAGAAGACTACTGCTAAACTCTTATTATTTTATTTAATATGACAAAGTATATACTATTTAAAGGAATTTGATAGAAAATATTGCTTTGTTTTATATTGCTCATATCTAGATATAAATATATATAGATATAATACTCTGTAGCTTATTAATAAAAAATACTTGAAATCCTATTTGTTGACTTACACATTCTCCAGGTTCCTGGAATCCTAATAAACATAAAAGCATAACCTTAGACCTAAACCCTTGATGTCTGAAAGAATTATAAATATACTCCATAATCAAAGAGTTCTAAAATTTTAAGATCAAATGCAGAAATAGAACACAGAGAATAACGCCAAACTATTTTTTATGTTTCTTCATCAGTAGACAATTCAAAACACATTCATCAAAGACATTAGGATATTTATTCTTTCTTCCTCCCTCTTTTTTTTTTCTTTCCCTTCTTCTTACTCCTCTGACCTCCACACTTGGGTATATTCCTATCTCCACTCAGCTTCTGATTCAGGTTTTTGAAGATTATGTTACTTTCTGTTTTTCATTCCTTACAGTTGCAATGAGGCATTGGTCTTCATATCCAGCCTTCAGAAGAAAAGGATGAAGGAAGTACTTCTCCTAAGCATATCCTCCTGATGACACATTTATGGGACAAATAAAGCTTTCTACTGCTACAATGGACAACTTCTTATAACTGAGCTCCATGTGCTAGTTTACTGATGAACTACATTATTTTTTTTTCCTTCCTAAAGATTGCCAAGTTCTGGAACTTCACTCTGCTTACAGTGTTTTGTTATTTTCTCCATCCTTTTAAAAAGTAATTTGTATTATCCCAGGAATCAAGCAGGAAAGCTGGGAAGGAGGACAGCAGAACCGTCTACAATTGTTAGACTTGCATAAAAGTTATAAACATTATTTGTGTCAATATGATTCATGAATTCTTGTTTCAGTTCTTAATCACATTCCTCAGTGCAGTGTAAAGTATATATACTTTACAGACAGAAACAAAGAATAAGTTATATAGTTGTACCTTGAATTGACAATTAACTGATAAATAATGTCAACAAATCCAAGTTCAATTCTATACAAAATAACATATTTTCTCCCATTAGCAAACAAATGACAATTTCCCAACAATAATCAAGTGTGATAAAGAAGGGAACATTTTTTTTTCTCTGTCACAGGATCACATGGCCATTTTATGCCCTATTTTATGTCTTCTCTATCCCAAATTACACCTAACTCTTAACAGTAAGAGCCAGATGTTGGAAAAGGAAGTCTACTAGATAGAATCTTTTTATGTTGACTAATCCACTGAGCACTGGCAACAGATTTTCATTTGATTTTTAGTAAAAGTATTTTCCAAATGTAGTATCCCCACTTTCCTGTCTTCAGAATATTTACTCAATGAGGAGTGTGATATTTTTGTATTACTGCATAACAGTAATAAAATTTAGCAACTTAAAACAACACCCATTTATTATCTCACAGATTCTGTAGTTCAGAGGTCCCAATTCTGCTCAGCTTGGTCCTCTGCTAAGTATGTGACAAGGGAACAAACAAGGTACCAGACAAGCCAATGGCTTCATCTGAGCCTTGGAATTCTCTTCTAAGCTCATGTGACCATTAGCAAAAGTCACCTAGTTTTGGCTGAAAAACTCATGGTGATTTGTGTCTCCAAAGCTAGTAGCACAGAGCACTTCTGACTTCAAGACCTTTTTTTTTTTTTTTTTTTTTTTTTTTTTCTGAGAGAGCGAGAGAGTGCAAGCAGGGAAGGGACAGAGAGAGAGGGGGAAACATAGAATATGAAGCAGACTCCAGGCTCTGAGCTGTCAGCACAGAGCCCGACTCAAGGCTTGAACCCAGGAGCTGTGAGATCATGACCTGAGCCAAAGTCAGACACTCAACCTAATGAGCCACCCAGGCACCCCTTCAAGACCCTTTCTTAAAGGGCTCATCTGATTAGTTCAGGCTTACCCAGAATAACCTCCCTTCTGATTGACTCATAGTCAACTGATTGAAGGAATTAAAATCACATCTGCAAAAATCCCTTCACTTTTGCCATATAATTTAATTTATTCATGGGAGAAACATCATCATATTCCCAGCTTCCATCCAACACTCAAAGAGACAGGATTATACATGGCATGTGTTTCAGGGGGTAGGAATCTTAGGGGACATCCTAGAATCCTGGCTACCACGTGGAGAAAAGTTAAATCACTTTAATAATTCAGCAGCAGAATTTTAGAGCAATCATTTAGCACTTAAGTATGCCATACAGACGATTCCTGACTGATGATGGTTCAACTTTCAATTTTTTAAACTTTCCAATAATGTAAAAGTGATACACACTCAGTAGAAACCATACTTCAAATTCTGAATTTTAATCTTTTCCTGGGCTAATAATATGCAGTAGGTACTCTCTTACAATGCTGGGCAGCAGCAGTGAGCCACAGCTCCCAGCCAGCCACATGATCACAACTCTTCTGTACTCACACAACTGTTCTTTCACTTCCAGTACAGTATCCAATAAATTACATGAGACAATCAACACTGTTATCAAATTGGGTTTGTGTTATATGATTTTACCCAACCTAGGCTAGTGTAAATGTCCTGAACACATTTAAGGTAAGCTAAGCTAAGCTAAGCTATGATGTCCACTAAGTTAGGTGTATTAAATGCATTTTTGATTTATGATATTTTTATCTTATGATGGGTTTATTGTTATGTAAACTTGTCCTAAGTTGAGGAATATATGTACTAAAACTATTATACAAATGAGTTTTAATTTTATACCTATTTATTCCAAACTTTAATTTCAACAAAATTTCTCTTTCCTACCTTTCTCTATCACCATCCACTGTCACCCAATTCCTTGGTGTCACTTATTTTCTCTTTCTGTGATCTTGAGCTGCTGAGGAGTCTCCTGAGAGGGCAGAACACTGGTGCTTTCACAGTCTGGCACCATGCCTCTACCCTTATTAGTGAGTACAGTTGTGCATATTAAAGAAATAACTCATTCTAGGGACTACTCTATGTCAGAAGTACCTTCATTTAATGAAATCAGAACATTAATTTGGGATTCCTGGGGGGAAAAAAGGTTTATTCCTCTTATATTTCTTCATACTAGCCTACAAAAATAATTTGGTATTTTTCCTTTTCTTTTTCTTTTAAGACATATCCTTTTCAGAAATAAATAAAACAAAATTGGGAAGTCTAACACTTGGGGGTCTATTGGCCAAGTCTTGTCCACTCATTTCTTTTATACATCACCTTCAAATTATTACTCTTAAATCCTAGCCCAGAACGCCTCTGACTACAAGTATCAAATAATCCACCTAGTCTACCCCATTCCTGATGTCTATCACATCTGCAAAATCTACAAAGTGAACTTCCTGAGGAGTTAAACCACATTGCTCTGGGTTCTTTGTTTGTTTGTTTTCCCCATATACACAGATTAAACACAACACAAACAGTAGAGAACTTGATATATATTCACGGACTAGAATTGAAGGATTCTACTCTTTAACCTGGTATTCAGGGCTGTCCATATACAAGCTCACACATATCTTCCAGAACTTTTTAGTTCGTCTTCTTCTTCAATTACTCCATGCCTCAGTCAGGCAGAATGTTCACTATATCCTTTATTCCTACAGGGTGGCATCTCTACATTTGTCTTATATCATGCCTAAAGGGTCCACCTCCGCGTATTGTCTCCTGATCTATGGAAATTTTGGTGATTCAACCTACTCCCTATACAACCAGTTGGGAGAAATAATCCCACCATTCAATATTTATACTACTTTTTTTGTATGTTAGTTTTGGGCCTTTTATGTTCTACTGACTTTTGCAGTTACTTATGTTGACATTTTTAATTCTTCAACTAGACTTTAAGATTCTTGGGAGAGGTATTTTTATCTCCCATAAAGTTTGACAGCCACAGTAGACACTAATAAGCACTTTTTTAAAGAATCAAAAATTCTTATAAGCATTACCAAAGTTATTGTAATGCTTTAGAATTAGTAATTTTCTATGTTGATAGTTTCTGTAACTTTAGATAATTACTAAGAAAAATAAGTTATGGATCCACTCAACCTGTGTTGCTGCACCGGAGGATGGGGTTTGGGGCAGTATCATGTCTCTGCCTCTCCCACCCTCTTCATGTGATCTTTTTATCCTTTGTTGTGGTGAAACAGTTCACCTAGTTTTCAGATCTTTTTCAGAGGGAAATTATCCATTTTGAGCTGTAGATATAGCATATATATGGGATGAGGGTGAATTCAGAATCTTCTTACACTGCTGCCTTGCAAATGTCTCCCCAGTGCCCTTGTTACTATTAATACTGCATGCCAAAGGAATCCCAAATGTCCTAACTTCTACAAATTACAATTTCCGTTTAGAATTAAAATGCATATTGGGGCCCCTGGGTGGCTCAGTCGGTTAAGCCTCTGACTCTTGGTTTCAGCTCAGGTCATGATCTCACAGTTCATGAGTTCAAGCCCCACATCGGGCTCCATGCTGTCAGTGTGGAGCTTGCTTGGGATTCTCTCTCTCTCCCTCTCTCTCACCCTCCCACACTTGTACTCTCTATATCTCTCAAAATAAATAAATAAACTTTAAAAATGATGCCATGGCTCAGAATGGTTTTTAAGAACTGAATTAAAATGCATATTTTAAAAGGAAATATTTTAGAAAATTTCATTAATTCACTTATATTTGATAAAGAGGAGGAAAAATGAAGTAGAAAATTAATGGAAACTTCTATTCAGACTAATGATGACTTTCCTTGTTTTGACCTTCCTATGGCAGATATTTAAATTTTGTTTGCTTTCTTTATAGGGAACACTTAGACATTTAGCTTATCTAAGGTGCAATGACCTGAATAATAGAAGCAGAGAAACTGCTAATTTAGAGATTTTAAATGGGTAAACCTTGTAAATGGATTATGGAAATTTAAACATAACAAATCAGCTTTAATCATGTAGTTAATGAACTTCCACAATTTAACTGTGAACTTTTCAAATGTTGGGTTATGTTTATAGTCAAAGTCAAGTATGCATAAGCCAAGGGTACATAAGAAACAATTTAAAGGTCTTTATAACTTTTAGAGACTTCTGATGCTTCCTCTGAGTTTATAATGTTTTCTGTACATAAGTCTAGTAACTAAGTTAGTCATAACCTATTTCATTTAAATTCTGATTAGAACGTGACATCTTACTACAGACTAAGTTTATTAGAGGCAGAGATTTGTACTTTGATATTCATTTCTCTTTCTACTCTCATGAGTTACACATAGTCAATAAATGTCCAGTGAATCAAATTCTGTAGTGCTTCAGAACCAAACTACTATTTTTCAACATGATTACTACAGAGAACATATGGAGCATGAACCCTGGCCTAAAAATTCTCATCATCTCTCTCATCATTACCTGTTAAAGCATTTCATCATAGTTTGAATCCTTTATGTTAGAGGTTGGCTGAGGCCTGGAGTAAAGAGTGAAAATGTGACAAATGGCCACTTATTGGTCATTAACTATCATGATTAGAGCAGTCTGCCTCTCAGAGTGAGGGTCAGCATTAAGAAATGAAACCATCCTTTAGAATATCCTCTTGATAGAAATGAAGCTGTTCATTATCTGATCATTAGGGTCCATGCCAAATAAAACACATTTCTCACACAACCCAAGTCCTAATTGTTCATTTAGTTATTGGCTTAAAGGGGAAGCAATGAAAAAAGCAAGTAACTAAGCAACTGTACAATCTTCAGATCCTTATCTAAGTACAGGCTGATGTTTAATGCTAACAAAATAGCTCAGGGCAAATAACTATTGAGGGCAACTCTGAGTGATTATAGTTGGCACCCAGCCCACATATGGAACTACAGTTATTGGTTCAACTTAAAATTGTAGTAATGGCTATCTTGCCTCACTATTGAAGTAACAAGTCTCAAAAAATGAAATTTTAATACTTAAAAAACATTTTTTAAGTTACAGAGATATAAATTAAAGACTTATCATGTTTAAGAATGACAAATAGGGAAAGGAGAAGAACATAACAAATGAAGTTAGAGAGCCACAGATGATAGTACATCTAGAAATAACATATAAATGTACATAAATAGTGACAACAGTGACAAACATCTTGATGCTTAGCAGCAATATAAGGCAATATTCTTTGTTGAGCATTTGAGAATTCTCAGTTCTTTTCAAATGCTTATGAATTAATATTGTAACCCTTGGAAGTATCAGCTAAGTCACATGAGCCTCAGTTCCCACATTAATAATAAGTGATTTCTACCTAACTTAATATACTGGGTTGCTGGAAGGAATTAAGAAGCTGCTTTAGAAATGCAGAAGTATTGATAAATAAAGACTAGGAGGAAATATGAGTGACCTGATTTCTCCCTTTGGCTCAGAGCCTTGAACTACTGTCAAGGAGAGAAGAATATTCCGAATATTCTGTTAGGAACAATAATATTGAAAAGGATGTTGTATTCTTTGGTTCTTTAGCTTTACTTGTTTTGGGCTGAATACTTGAGGAGCTGAACTAACTTTATCTCAAGATTCCTTTTAGTTTCAAGAGTACTCTTTTAAAGTGTATTTTTCCCTTTCTTCTGTTGAGCTATCCTCCTCCTCCTTGAAAATGATCTTTTAATCTACAGAGCTAAAAACAATCTGGTTAGGGCCCAGAAAAGAGAAAAAAGGAAGGCAAAGTCTTAGGTTTTCTTAAGAGTTTCTAATGATGATGAAAGGGAACTTTAGTATCCTTCTAAGCTATTGTCTACTCCAGTTCACACAGGTAGAAGAAATGAGGTCATACATTCAGAGCAAAATAGCTGTGGATCCAGCAACAAAAATGGGTATTTGGTTCTTAGATCTCTCCAAAATCTGAGAGTAGGGAAAGAGGAACATGAGGGTAATGACATCTTGGTGCCGCTATCTAGTCCTGCTCTTTAGTCTTAGGACATATGATCCATCCCACATTTAACAATCCTGGGGCAATGAGAGTATTCCGTTAAGACAAACAGCAGATGTTGGAACCAGATCACACAAGCCAGGGTAGGAGGAAAGCTTCTTTCAAAAGGAAAAAGGAAAATCAAAGAGGTGGTTAAATTGAAAGATGTTCTGGAATTAGTTGTCAAAAACAATACTGCTGGGCAGTTTAGAGGCAGCACATGAAACAAAAATTGTTAGAAAGGCAAAAATAAGAATTCCAACTAAAAGTAGAAAGAAAAAAAACAGCTACTCAAAGTCCACAACAAATGAGGGAACAGATGTTCCTCAGGGACTTGAAGAACAGGGGAAGAGATTAAGAGTCTCCCAAGACAAGGAGCCCAAGACCAACCTCACGGGCACCAACCTATGCAGTCACAAAAGGCTCCCAATTGGTTTGATGCTCTGCTGTCACCATCTTGAAATTTTTAGTAATATTTCAACAAAAAATTCTGCATTTTAATTTTGCAATGTCTCTACAAATTATGCAACCAATCTTTCAAAGAGCCTTTGAAAGTATCCTTCTACCCCACATGTAAAACCCCATCTAAGATTCTTTTTGGCTATGTTATAATTACCAACTCACCACATGCAGACTCTAGAGTGAATCAATCCCCCAAAGCTGGCATCCTCTTAATGGAGAGAAGATACAGAAATAGGCAGCAAGGATGGAGAAATAATATCAGGAAGAAAATTGTAAAAGTATCTTCTTATTTTAAACAAAATTCTCCTTATCAAGTAACAATGTCCTTACTTTCACAAATACCCCAGGGTACCATCAACAGATAAGAGTATTTTCCAAATACCTTTCCCTAACAAAAATAAAAAACTTCCCAGACACAATAAGCATGCCACACTTACATTGACTAAGCATTTAAGTGGCTTTTATTTTATCAATAAAATGACTTAAAGAATATGAAGAGGTATAATTTGTTATGACTTATAAATTATTGTCAGGGAATAGAATCTTATGGATTTCTTTTTACTCTCCTTTTATACTATTTATGCCAATTGTAAAAATTAAATGATTATGAAAAGCAAATGTACTTCTTTTAAAGATGGCAGACTAGAACATAAGACTCAGAGAAAAGTCTGTTTTGTCCAGAAATTTAACACAAATACATTTTTTTAATAAATAGTGTGAGTAAAGAAGTTTTTTTCTAGATAACTGCATTTCTCCAGTGATCAACAATCTACTTCTGATGGCATGAAGATCAAGTCCTTTTCCATCACATTAATACTTAAGAGTCAAATTGCTTATTTCTTTCAAAATGAATGACAAGCAATATTCATTCCCATCCAAACAGTTTATTTCAGTAATCTACATAATTTAAATAACCTACCAAAATTTCAGCATAGTCTATAAAAACACCAATTCAGTGAAAACAAATTTCAGTGTGGTTTGTTAAGTTGAAAGACCTTTGTTGGACTATTCTGCAAGCTTCAAGAAGCAGAGCTCATGTAGATTTGACTGGTGTCAGTGTCATGCTTCTAGTAGAGCATGACTTTCAATCAAGGGTGCAGCAAAATCTCAATGATGAAACATGCATGGAAAAAGACCTATTGACTTGCAATAATTTTCTTGGACATTATCTAGCCTCATGTATTGGTGTAAAGGATCAAACGCTGAATGAAATTTTAATAAGTGCTGCTTTTAGAAGAAGAATAGAAAACAGATTATTTCCTGATTTATCTCTATTTTTAAAACCTATAATAAAGACAAATAACTAGACACATTTTCCCAGGCCATAGGAATAAAATAAGGATGGCTATAAAATGAAATCTCTATTTGCACATTTCTTGAACATTCTTGAAAATAAAAACATATTAACTTTAAGAAGATAGTTTTTCTCTTTCTCTCTATGCATACATGCCATCCTTCTGACTGCTAATAGGAGTCACTAGACTCTTAAGAAAAAAAATACACAATGCACCCGATTGGGGAACTTTCCTGACATCTATTATTTAAGTATAGTTGACATGCAATATCATATTCGTTTACAGTGGGAAACATGGTGATTCAACTTTTATATACACTACAAAATGATCACCACAATAAGACTAGTTACCATCTATCACCATACAAAGTAATTACAATATTACTGACTATATTCCCTATATTGTACCTACATTCCTGTGATTTATTTTATAACCATAAATTTGTACCTATTAATCCCCTTCACCTAGGTCACTGATCCCCCTAGTTCCCTCCAACAACCACCAGACTATTCTTTGAATCTGAGTCAGCTTCTGTTTTGTCTCATGTGTTCATTTGCTTTATTTTTTTAGATTCCATATATAAGTGAAATCATACAATATTGCTATATCTCTGATTGACTTATTTTACCTAGTATAAGTAAAATCTAGGACCATCCATGTTGTTGCAAATGGCAAGAATCCATTCTTTTTTACGGCTAATATTCTATCGTATATATGTGTGTATGTGTGTGCCTGTGTGTGTGTGTGTTCCATTATATATACACACACACATATATATTGCATCTTCTTTATCCATTCAAATCTTGTTGGACATTCAGATTGCTTCCATATCTTGGCTATTGTAAATAATGTTGCAGTGACCCTAAGGGTGCATAGACCTTTATGAATTAATGTTTTGATTTTCTTTGGATAAGTACCCAATAGTAAAATTGGTAGATTGCATGATAGATCTAGTTTTAATTTTTTGAGGAACCTCCATACTGTTTTCTCTAGTGGTTGAACCAATTTATATCCCTACAAATAGTGCATGAGTGTTCCCTTTTCTCCAACACTTTCCGTTATTTGTCATCTTCTCCAACATTTGTTATTTCTTACCTTTTGGTAATAGACATTTTGTCAGGTGTAAAGTGATATATCATCATGGTTTTGATTTCTATTTCCCTGATGATTACTAATGTTGAGTGTATTTTCTTGTGTTTGTTGGCTGTACGTTTTCTTTTCAAAAATGTCTATTCAGGAGTTCTACCCATTTTTTTATCAAAATTTTTCTTGCTGTTGAGTTTGATGAGTTTTTTATATTAACCCCTTATTGGATTTATCATAAATTTAGGATGTAATGCAATAATCTTTAGGTTTTCACCCTAAGTAGAGCTTCAAATTATATATCATAGAAAAATTAAGATTCTCAGAATATCTCACATGCCATTTATTTTCTTCTCATGACAATGTGACAACATATAAACACATGGGAACCTATGAATAACAGAAGTGTTATGCCTGGGGCAAAAACAGAAGAGTTCTTACATTTGTGGAGCAAGCTCAGTGATGGGTCCAGACAGGATTACTGGTGGTACCGTCTGCTGCTTGGGAAAAAAATACATTAAAAAAGAGGCACTATTTGAAAATGTCTTCTAGTGTTTCATCATTACAACGCTTCTTTTCATAATACGTTAACAACCATAAGCTCAACATCTCCACCTGAAGAAAGGGTTGAACAAGTCCCACTTTGAGAGAGATGCCTCAGAAAACAAATTGCTCTTTCAGTTTCTCTGATATCTTTATTTCTGCCTCAGTTTTGAAAGGTCCACAATGTAGTTAGAACAATGAACATAAATCAAAAAACATTCCAAAACATCACTTAAGCAAGTGCTTGATAATGTGACAAAACTCATCCCAAAGCATGAGCTAATACAAGAAGTATTTCTCATGATTGAGGTCAGTCACAATTGAGGTTTTGAAACAAACAGGACTTATAAGATCAACAATGATGTTGACAAAGAAAAAGTAGAGAGTTTATTACTGGTAGTAAGGTGATTTGAAATGGTGTGAGAAGATTTAAGGATACAATTTACACATAGAAATACTTGACTACATAGAGTTTGGGTTTAATTTAATTAGCCCATAGAGATGAGAAACCTAAAGGGCATCTAATTTAGATCATGATCTGCCTAAAATATAGGGAAACTTAATTCCTCATTAGTTTGTTCCAGAACTCTACAGTCAATCTCTCTCCTTTTATTTGTATAGCAACTAACAGAAGCCTAGGAATTACTATTGACAAAAGGTCCTAATAAGACTTAACTTATGCTAAATGGTAAAAACTTAACATGTCAAAGTTCCCTGGTAGTGATGAAATGTGACATCTTCTTCCTTTCTCAAATTATCACCAAAATCAACTAATTATTCATAAGACACTAAAGACATATCAGCATAGAAAGCATTTTATGAACATAATCAGTGCTCAAAGGAAGAAGAACCAAATTAATCCATGACTCTTGGTTGCTTTACAGGATTTAAACAAAAAGGAATTGTTTCATTTAGAGACAGGGAAAAAGTCATGGAAGGACATGTGAAAGAACAGGTAGGAGCAACAGATACTGTATTACTTGGTTCAATCAACTCCATGCTTCATTTGCATTTTTCATATGTCTACTTTCTAATGCCTGGAATAAGCATGTTTTTAATGTTTTATTTATTTTTGAGAAAGACAGAGCGCGAGCAGGGGATGGACAGAGAAAGAGGGAGACACAGAATCTGAAGCAGACTCCAGGGTCTGAGCTATCAGCACAAGGCGTGACCCGGGGCTTGAACTCACGAATTGTGAGATCAGGATCTGAGTTGAAGTCGGACGCTTAACCGACTAAGCCACCCAGGCACCCCAATAAGCTTTTATTTATTTATTTTTTTTTAAACTTTTTTTTCAACGTTTATTTATTTTTGGGACAGAGAGAGACAGAGCATGAACGGGGGAGGGGCAGAGAGAGAGGGAGACACAGAATCGGAAACAGGCTCCAGGCTCTGAGCCATCAGCCCAGAGCCCGACGCGGGCCTCGAACTCACGGACCACGAGATCGTGACCTGGCTGAAGTCGGACGCTTAACCGACTGCGCCACCCAGGCGCCCCAGCATTTTTTTAAAAAAGAGTCTGTGTATGTCTAATTCACTTAAATTTTCTTGACACTCTGCTAATGAAGTTGATTTTCGACAATGTGAGTGTAATATTTATTCATAACCAATATTTATTGATCATCTATTTTCAAGTCAAAAGAAGATCATAGTGAACAAAATATACATTCTCTACTCTCAAGAATTTACAGTTTCAATACAAAGACAATTCAACATGTATCTTTGTTGATATTTACTTCTGTGAACATAATCCACATCTTGAAATAAAACAGACATTCCTTACCTCATAATCTTAGAAATTAAATGAATATTTGCTTTTTTGAAATGTTAAAAAAGTATAAAAATCATTTTAACTGAAACAAGCTAATAAGCATGTATGTTATTAGATATAAACATCCAGAAGAACGAAATTGAGAAATAATAAAGACAACTCCATTAGGAAGGGTTGGGCTAGGACTAAAGAGGCATTTCAAACAATTCCAACATTAGTGGGTCACATGTGTCAAGGAGTTTATGTTCAGTGTTCTTGGCCATGACAGATTTTTGAAGATTTATTCAAATGTTTATGTCAATCAATGCTAGCCAAATGTTGTATCAAGTATGCCTTTCATACCCATATATCCATGAATTAAAGTCTAATGGTTATTATCAAGATCAATGGCCAGCAAAAAATAATCTTCTAGAAAAACAATTAATGAAAATTTAATTATCTCAGGTCTTCTCTCGCAAGTTTCTTTCTTTTAAAATGATTCTTAAATGAATGGTATTGCTTTTATATTATAAGAGCTATACCTTTTCCCTACCATTGTATTTGTTATAACACTATATTCTAAAAATATTAAATGAACTTTATAAAATATATTTAAAAATTTAAAAATTAGTTTAAAAATATATTTAAATTAGTTAAAAATTTAACTAATTTAAAAATTAGTTAAAATTAGTTAATAAAAAATATATAGTTAAAAATTAGTTAAAAAATATATTTAAAAATAAAGACTTAACATTGTGGCCTCAGAAGTATATAATCTTCTATTCATTATATACCATCCCAAGAAATAACTGGCTTTTTTAAGATTTGATTATTAAAAAATTATGACCATAAATGAAGCAAGGTTAATTATACAAATTTTGAAAAATTCAGATCAGTAAGCTGTGGCAAAGACAGAATCTTTGGGAGCCCACCCATCCCCAAGAAAGGAGAAATACTTAATCCAGGGAGTCAGTCCTAACTTTTTTCTGTTAAAATAATTATATCACATAACAGCTATATATTTAAAATATTTTAATATCTGTATAATATCCCATTAAACAGGTATAACACAGCACAATAAACTTCATAGTATTGAATATTCATTTTATAATTATAAAAATACTATGATGAATATCTTTATACATTAATACCAATTCATATCTCTAACACTTTCTTGGAAAGTGGAATAGTTTAATGAACTTCCTATTTCAGAAATTGTAATGTAGTACTCCCTCTGAAAATGTATCAATATTTATTCCCACATGCAAAAATAATACGGCCAACTACACCAGTCTCACAGTGGATGTCATATCTTTAATATGTTCCAGTAAGACAGACAAAAGTGGTATTTATTGTTGTTTAATTTGCATTTATTTCATGAATATTAAGGGCAAGTCTTTTTCCCAGTTAGCCATTCAGTGATTGCAGACTGTCAGCTGGAAAAAAATGGACTGGTAAAAAAACATGATCACTAATGAAAAAAGTTTTGGAAAAGCAACCTCTGTGAATATAAAGAGACATATGGATAATTTGGGATGACTGAGGATATTCTATATCTTGAATGTGGTAGTGATCATACAGCATATGTCACAACTTGTCAAAATGTACAGTTAAAAAAACAGTGAATTTTTATTATACATACATTATAAATCAATAAACTTGACTTAAAAAAAGACCAAGTATATTCATACTATGCATATTGATAACCTCAAAGACTGAAAATAAAATAATGTACCAAAAATCTAAATGTATAATAAATAAATAAATAAATAAATAAATAAATAAATAAAACACTTCAAAATGAAAGCACACTTGGATGTACAGATTGAAATGGTACATGTGGGGCTCCTGGGTGGCTCAGTCGGTTAAGCATCCGACTTCACCTCAGGTCACGATCTCATGGTCCGTGAGTTCGAGCCCCGCGTCGGGCTCTGGGCTGACAGCTCAGAGCCTGGAGCCTGTTTCCGATTCTGTGTCTCCCTCTCTCTCTGCCCCTCCCCCATTCATGCTCTGTCTCTCTCTGTCTCAAAAATAAATAAAATAAACGTTAAAAAATTTTTTTAAAAAAATGAAATGGTACATGTACCCCAGGAAAAATGGACACAGAATAATACAAATACCTGCTTTATCTAAGTGACTAAGCTTTAAGATAAACAAATAAGACTTAGGTAAAAATTAAGTCACCTATGTGGCAGGAAAATTAAGTTATTAAATAAACAAGAAAGAAAATTACTGATTTCACTGCAGTTAATTCAATTAGCTAATGTATAGCAGCTAACTTATTCAATAAATATTAGTTTCACGTCATTTCTTGGCAAGACAATGATTTAAGGCTAATATTTTCCCATATAAAACATCTAAAGGAATGTTGCATGCCATGGGTAAAATCTATTTTTTTCAGAATATGTAAATTTGTTAGAAGAATAGCTAATTAAGAAATTAAACCTGAAAGGTCCAACAAAATGAAATGATTCTAACATATACTTTATCTGGAGGCCTTTTACTGGTATAAGTAGAATTCAAGTAGGTAGGATTGTGATAAACTAGGAAATAAAAATGAAAGTTGGAAAGCATGTAGTGCTAATGCTGCTCAGGCTGGTCAGTGTGGGAAAGGCTGAGTGACATACAGATGTAGGTATCATATCAACACCTGGGCTTCTGGCTGGGGTCCTCCCTACCAGAAGGAGCTTCCCTCTAGAGGCATGGATCTTTATCTTGTGAAAAGACCAGTAGCTCATTCCTTAATAGGAAGTCACATTCTTGTGCCTCAAGTAAGCTTCCTTGAAAAATATGTGATTTTCTGTGATTCTCTGAAGAAGATTTCAAACTCCAGTACATTTTGCCAATGACTAATCTGATTAACAGATAATAACTAATGGGGCTTATTTAAAATATATAGAGAACTTACATAAGTCAACACCCAAAAAACAAATAATACAGTTAGAAAATGGGCAGAAGACATGAACAGACATTTCTCTAAAGAAGATATCCACATGGCCAACAGACACCTGAAAAAGATGCTCAACATCACTCATCATCAGGAAAATGTAAATCAAAACTACCTCATACCTGTCAGAATGGCTAAAATCAAAACACACAAAACAAATGTTGCCTAGGATATAGAGCAAAAGGAACATTTGTGCACCAATGGTGGGAACGCAAACTGGGGCAGCCACTGTGGAAAACAGTAGGGAGGTTCCTCAAAAAGTTTAATGGAACTACCCTATAATCTAGTGCTACTGTATATTTATCCCCAAAATACAAAAACACTAATTCAAAAGGATACATGCACCCTTATGTTTATAGCAGCATTATTTACAATAGCCAAGATATGGAAGCAACACAAGTGCTCACTGATAGATGAATGGATAAAGAAGAGGTGGTATATATATATATGTATGTGTATATATATATACACACACATACACATATATATATGCACACACTCATATATATACATATGTGTATACATATATACACACAGGAATATGCAGCCAGAAAAAAGAATGAAATCTTGTCATTTGCAACAATATGGATGGAGCTAGACAGTAAAATGCTAAGCAAAGTCAGAGGAAGACAAGTACTCTATGATTTCATTCATATGTGAAATTTAAGAAACAAAACAAATGAGCAAAGGAAATAAAAAGAGAGTGAGAGAGACAGAGAAGCCAAGAAACAAACCCTTAACTATTGAGAACAAATGGATGGTTAGCAGAGGGAGGTGGGTAGGAGAATGGGTGAAATAGATGATGGGGATTAAGGAGTACACTTGTTGTGATGAATACTGAGTAATGTGTGAAATTGCTGAATAACTATATTGTACACTTGAAACTAATGTAACACCGTATGTTAACTATGTTGGAATTAAAATAAAAATTTTAAAACGTAATTAATGAAGCTGACCCTTACTTTTCAGTTGCTCCATTCCGCTCCAAAGATATGCACCCTATTATTGCATTATAGAGCTGTCACTGCATTCCAACTTGCTCCTTTGTTTCTTCAAGCAGCTAGAATTATCTCTTGCTGTACTTAAAAAAAAGGTATATGTATATTGTTAAACATTGTCTTGATATAAAATTTGACAACCCCACATTTTCTCCATTTCTTTCTTTGATACGTTGGGTTGGCACATTACTGTTCTGCTTGCCTTTATTCAGGGCATTTTCAATTTCTCTTCTGCATAGGTAAGTGATATGATGTTCCAGGTGACTGGGTAGTTTGCCATCCTTAGACACATAATTTCCTACTTGGCTTCCTTATGCCAAGTAGACTTGAACACATTCAATACATTGAAGTGCAAAGGATTTCCTCCATTTGCATTTTAAATATTTCATTATCACATATACCTTCCATAAATCTAGATAATTCCCTCTGCCCATCTAACATAAGGTTGTGCTCTCAGCAAGCCTGGAGAGTAAAACTCCAGTTAACCAAAGAGGTCAAATATGAGGCATTCTGGGTGAACTAGATATAACCTTTAAATAAAACAAATCTTTGAATTTCACCCCATATTGTTTATGAAAATCCAGTTCACTGCCTCAGATACCATAGAACAAATTTGATATTGCTTTGATTCAACACTTCATGCTGTAATGGGGTCATCATTATGAATATCAGTTATTTTTGTAATGGAGATGTAGGCAATAGTAAAAATTTAAGTATATCTGTAAAAAAACCTTAAAAACATTTATTGAAATAAAAATTAAATCTAGTTTAATATGTATTAGGATATGCCAGCTATTGTGGAGAGAACAGATTCAGAAGAGCCTGGTACAGCTCAGCCTTTCAGTAGCCACAAGAACTCCTGAGTCAAAAATTTCTGTTAGGTCTTAAGGAAGAGGGGTATTTATCTAACCTGGCCCACCACTGAGCCACACAGAATTCTGACACTATCAGGACTCTTGCCTGTTTAGCTGAGAGGATTTTGATAACGTTTCTGTTATTGAAAACTCTGGCATCCAAAAGCATAAGAGACTCTTAAAAACTGAGAACAGACTGAGGGTTGATGGGGGGTGGGAGGGAGGGGAGGGTGGGTGATGGGTATTGAGGAGGGCACCTTTTGGGATGAGCGCTGGGTGTTGTATGGAAACCAATTTGACAATAAATTTCATTAAAAAAAAAAAAAGAAAGAAAACTCTGGCATCCAAACATGGATAGCAAGTGTGCTGAGGTTTTTGGCATAATGGCATGTTTCCTCTTTAAAAGCACTATTTAACAAAATACGTTCACAATGAAAATGGATTTTTACTGCATCAATAAATAGCCGCCTCAAAAGATTTAGTATTTCACTTCTCAGTTGCTAAGATCCACATGATGTTCAAAGAGACAATTTCTCTGGTCAATACACAGGTTACAAGTGGGAAATTAGGGCAAGGGATTAAAGTTAAGATTAATAACCAAATAACAGAAGTAGGACCGGTAATTTATGTTCCCCACTTGATCGACAAGAAGAAAAGCTCTCCATAAATGGAATAGGACCAGCATAACCACGCACATAGTCTCAATTAGCCAACGTCAATAAGAAGAAAAGTTATGGAACAAAGTCCCAATCAGAAAAGTGCCATGAGAAGAAATGACAAATGAAGCTAGATCGGCAAAATTTCTATTATTTTTCTAAAGAATTTGATTACATGGGAAGTTACAGTAAGAACTTGACCGTTTAGTTCGTTACTGACCAAATCTCTGACCAAAGAAAAGAATCATTAATACGGCTCCTAAGAAACTGGAGCCTATTAGTCATTTTCATTCACACAACATTGACTGAAAGCCACTGCAAACTTTCTTATCCTAGCTTGTCCTTAGTTCAAAACTTCTGCCACCCTAAATCTCATCCGTGTGCAAATACAGGAACTCACAAGAGAAAGCTCTACTGAAACTCGGCCGTTTGTATGTCTTTCAGGAGCTTTGTGATACTTTCCTCTTCAGCATTTAAAGTTAGAGCTGGGTTGCTCCCCAACCCAACTTTACCTCACTGATTGTATAATACTCTTACTCAAAACTAAAAGTAAAAAAGTCTTTTCTTCTCTTGCTCAACTTGTCTCAAATGGAAGTAATTACCTTCTCACTAAAATTGGTTTCCCTCTACCCCAACAATCCTGACTCTGTTCCTGGCAGTCATTGAGTACTGCCTTTGAAGTCCTGACATGTTTCTCAGCTGCCTCACTGCCCTAGACCAAGCACCTCCCCTACCCCAGAGGCAGAATTGCTGGAATTTGAGCTCTCGTGCAAACCTGGCTGGCCCCAAATCCATCTTTGAGAAGCCCATCAGAGAGATCTTCATCATATGCGAAACCAGTCACACTACTCCCCTGGTTACCATTCACCAGTGATTCCCACATCTAAATTCTTAATGCCTTCCTTGGCCTGCATACAAGTTTCCCAAGCTCGGGGTCCAGGCATGTGTCCAGCTTTAACTGTAACATGCCTGGCCTCCAGGCCTCCAGTTCAGACTCCAGCCACTTTAAACAGCCTGTAGCACCAAACATGCCCTGCAGTTTCATGCCCCTGCCTCTTCTAGAATGCCAGTCAGCTCACCTCCCCCACCCCCACCCCCACTGCTGTTCCACCTTGTCCAGAAAGATATCACTGACCATTATTAGCTATGATAATGTTGTCCCAACTTCCTTACACCCAAGTCTAACCCATGATCCCATTAACTACTCTAAATCAGCTCTTATCATACAGAATTTCAACTATTAATGGTTGTGTGCCATACACATATTAAAGGTGGGAAGAGACTTGTCTCTCACTTGACTCCAGCATCTACTGCATAATTTAGCCTTTAATAAAACTTTCTTCAATTAGACTAACTTTCAGAGTTTCTAAGACCTATGACTCAGTGGAGTCCAGACACTCCAATGACTTTCCAGAGGCAAAACCACTGTTACTTTAATTTTATACAGCAGAGATTTAGTTGGATATTAATCCACAGCATTCAGAAAGTGTTCAAAAAGTTCCAGAATAGTTGGCCCCTTCCTTGATAATCTATCTACACATGAGGTCTTCTGTGTTTCCAGACTACAGAATTAAAAGCTAGTGTTGCATGTCTTTAATGCTGGAAACCTACTATACTGTGATAATTGTGAGATTTAGAATGACCTTCTTCATTCATTACCAGAGTAATATAACCTAAAAAAATGTTCCTAACACATTTTTGCTACCCTAAATATGCCATTTATTCACGAAGCATTCAACTCCCTCACTAGCTTTCTGCCCTGCCATATCACACATCTTTTATTGCCCTCTGTGGCAGGTGTGATAGCAGCTTTTTATTTTCCTTTTCTTTCTGTCATATTCCTGGAAGTGCCAACCCACTCGCCTCTCCCTCGCTGATAAGTAGTTCTGTAGATGTGTCACATCTCATGCAAGTCTTTGCTTTGTTGAAAGAACTTGGGACTCTGTCCACGGTGCTCCAGCAAAAGCAATGTCAACTGCAAAAAGAAGCAGAACTGTCTGGCCTCTGGGAGTCTTTCCCCTCCTGAGGCCGAGTAGGGGTTGTCAGCCAGAGGCTAGACCAGCCAAGAGAAGTCCATGCCCAACCTGAGCTAAAATTTCCAGTGTGACTCTCAGCCCTAAGGAAGCACTTTTAGATTAGGAATGCCAACTGGAAACAAGAAACCAGGCTAACAGGAAAGCTTTTGTGAACTTCCAGCCTAATTTGTCCAATAAAAATAATGTGGTTAAAACCTAATTATGCTCTTTGAAAATGCTTTGTTTGGAAAGCACAGACGCATTGAGGATTTTTTCAACTATTTTTTTTTTTCATTTCTTAGATCGCCTTTTCCAGCGATTCTAGACCATTAACTGCTGTTAGAGTACTATTTCTAAAATATAAATAGGACAATGTAATTCTGTTTAAATACAGAAGTGACCCACACATCCCTTTAGGATAAAGTGATTTTCCTTACTTAATATAGCATATAAGGCCCTTTAATGTCTCATCTTTTCAGCCTCATCTCTCTCTCTACCTTCCTAGGCACACTTTAATATAGAATGCAGACCAGAAAGACTCCCTGGTAATTTCCCTTATTATGCCACACTCTGAATTTGCCATGCTGTTGCAAAAGTTATTCTCTACCTGTAATGTGGTATCACCCTCCATCCACCTTCATTTACTCCTTTCTCAAGAAGCAGTTCATGGGCCACCCCTCTGGGATGCCTGTTTTATGTCTCTCCTCCTACTA
The DNA here is from genome assembly GCF_016509475.1 of Prionailurus bengalensis. NCBI lineage: Eukaryota > Metazoa > Chordata > Mammalia > Carnivora > Felidae > Prionailurus > Prionailurus bengalensis. The sequence goes on along the minus strand of NC_057343.1, from coordinate 154,696,727 downwards.
CTGTCTCTTGATTGTTCTTAGGTTCTCTTAGCTGGCAAAGTACCTGGAGTATACTGCTATTATGACATTTACTCCTCTATACTCCAGTGCTTCTTAGTCTACGTCTGCCACGGTAGCATGAATTATTTGAGAGGAGAAAAAGTCTCATATAGTCTATTACCCTAACACTCGATAGCATCTCAATAAATGCTGGTTGAATGTATAATGATGAGAAACTATTCACCAAAGCTAACTTTGTTTGACTTTAATACTGCGTCTGAAGAAAATATTTTGGATAGTTATTTTTGCAAAATAGATAAAAGTAACTTTTGCTCGAGCAAAGCAATTTTCAGTTTAAATAATGATTCACCTCAGGGGTCCTTCAAATCACAAGTACTTCCAGCGGATTTATAGGTTTAAAATGAGTAACTGCTTGACAGCAAAACTAGAAGGAAGAGAGATAGAATTTCAACAGGAGAATCCAACACCAATTGAAAATAAACCAAATGAAAAAAACATGCAAATAGCAACAAAAGTGTTTCTGAAGCATTAATCAAGGCAAATATGATTCAATTTACATGTTTGATTTGTACACATTTCAAAAAAATGTCCATTGTGTAGAACAAAGATGAATTGGTATCTAACTTCCCAGAATTTTCATATGTAAACTCTGAGAAGATTTATAGTATGTTACTTTTCTTCTCTGCATATCAATTATAATGAAATAATGTTTGTGTCTGTTTTCCAAGGAAGGGTATAAGGTTTTTAAGATCCCGGAGCAGGTCTTATTCATGTTTATACCAATAGGACTTAACACTGTACTTGGTACCTAGCAGATACTCTGTTTATTAAGTTGACACCGTATTAGAATCTTACTGATCTACTGAATATGTCACATCTAAAAGACAATAAATTTCTTCTTTCAAAGGCATGTTTTTAAACATAATGCATACTTTATCTCAAAATCCAGAAATTGTGTAATATATCTGAAAATACCCAGAATTTTGGAGTATACATATTGGTTGTTCAACTTTTCAAGCTTCTAGAAAAAAACTTCATTGCATATTGACAATTTCATTGCATATAGCCATGTCCTTAGGTTCTGATGACTATAAAAATTTGAAATTAAGTCTTAAAAAAATCAAATTCCACATCCATTAAGGATTAAAACCCTCAGAAAAGTAGGTTTAGAGGAAACATACTTCAACATAATAAAGGCCATATGTGAAAACCCACAGCTAACATCATCCACAATAGGAGAAAACTGAGAAATTTTCTCCTAAGATCAGAACAAGACAAGAATGTCCACTCTTACCCCTTCTATTCAACATAGTGCTGGAAGCCCTCATCACAGCAATCAGACACCAAAAGCAATAAAAGGTAATCAAATTGGTAAGGAAGAAGTAGAACTTTCACTATTTACAAATGACATGATACTATACATAAACAACCCGAAAGGCTCCACCAAAAAAAACTACTAGAATTGATAAACAAATTCAATAAAGTCGCAGGATACAAAATCAATCTACACTAATCTGTTGTATTTCTATATAACAATAATGAAGCAGCAGAAAGAGAAATTAAGAAAACAATCCCATTTATAACTGCACCAAAAGTAACAAGATACCTAGGAATAAACCTAACCAAAAAGATGAAAGACATGTCCTCTGAAAACTATATAAAACACTGATGAAACTGAAGATGACACAAAGAAATGGAAAGACATTCCATATTCATAGATCAGAAGAACAAATATTGTTAATATGTCTGTATCATCCAAAGCAGTCTACATTAATGCCATCTCTAGCAAAATACCATCAGCATTTTTCGCAGACCTAGAACAAACAATTCTAAAATTTGTATGGAACCATAACCAAAGCAATCTTGAAAAAGAAAAGCCAAGGGGAGGCCTCACAATTCCTGACTTCACGTTATATTACAAAGGTACAGTAATCAAAACAGTATGGTACTGTCACAGAAACAGACCCATAGATCAATAGAACAAAATAGGAAGTCTAGAAATAAACCCAAAATTATATGGTCAATTAATTTTCAACAAGGCAGGAAAGAATATCCAATGGAAAAAGGATGGTGTCTCAACAAATTAGTGTTGCAAAAACTGGACAGCAACATGCAAAAGAATGAAACTGGACCACTCTCTTACAACCTACACAAAAGTAAATTTGAAATGAATAAAAGACCTAAATGTGAGACCTGAAGCCTAAAAGAGAACATAGGCAGTAACCTCTTTGGTTTGCTATTGGCTATAGCAACTTTTTTCTAGATATGCCCCCTGAGGCAAAAACAAAACCAAAAATAAACTATTGGGACTACATCAAAATAAAAAGTTGCTGCACAAAAAAAAAATATATATATATATATATCTATATCTATATCTATCTATCTATCTATCTATATATATATATATACACACAAAACTAAAAGGCAACCTGTGGAATGAGAAGAGATATTTGCAAATTTTATACCTGATAAAGGGTTAGTATCCAAAATATATAAATAACATATGCTATAACCCAACATCCAGAAAACAAATAACCCAATTAAAAAATGGGCAGAAGACACAAACAGACATTCCGCCACAGAAGACATCTGGATGGCCAATAGACACAGGAAAAGATGTTTATCATCACTGATCACCAGGGAAATACAAATCAAAATTATAATTCGTTATCACCATATACCTGTCAAAATGGCTAAAATCAACAACACAAGAACAGGTGCTGGCAAGGTTGTGGAGAAAGGGGAACCATCTTGTAGTGTTGGGTGGGAATGCAAACTGGTATAGCCACTGTGGAAAACAGTATGGAGGTTCCTCAAGAAGTTAAAAATAGAATTACCTTATGATCCAGCCATTGCACTACTGGTAATTATCCAAAGAACAAAAAAAAACTAATTCAAAAGTGCACCCCTATGTTTATAGTGGCATAATTTACAATAGCCAAGATATGGAAGCAACCCAAGTATCCATTGACTGATGGGTAAAGAAGACATGGGGTGTGTATATATATATATACATACACACACACACACACACACACACACACACACACACCATGGAATATTACTCAACCATAAAACAGAATGAAATCTTGCCATTTGCAACATCGTGGGTGGAGCTAAAGAGTATAATGCTAAGCAAAATAAGTCAAAGACAAATACCATATGATTTTACTCATATGTGGAATTTAAGAAACAAAACAAATAGCAAAGAGAAAAAAAAGTAAGAAACAAAGATAAACCAAATAACAAACTATGTTTTTAAGTTTATTTACTTATTTTGAGAGAGAGAACGTGGAGCCCAAAGGGGGTCTCAGACTCACTAACCAAAACATGAGATCATGACCTGAGCCAAACCAAGAGCCAAACATTTAACTGACTGAGCCAGTCAGGTGCCCTCAGACTCTTAATTATAAGAGAGAAAAAGTGATGTTTACAGCGGGGAGAGGGGTGGAAGTTTGGGTTAAGTAGGTGATGGCATGATAAATACTAGGTGATGATTGGAATTGTTGAATCACTGTGTTTTACATGTGAAGCTGATATAACACTTTTTAAAAAGTTGTGCTTACACCAAAAAAATAAATAAATAAATCCAAATTCTTAATGTATAATGTACAATTTAAATCTAAAAAACTAGATATCAAAAAATGCAATGTTAAATTTATGACTTTATTTTTTAAAACTTCCTACTTTGAAAACCAAATGTGAAATATCACCTATTGAATGCATTAGCCGAGCACAGAGAAAAAGCACTCCATTGTGGCCGCCTCAGGGTATCAAACCATCTCTAACCCGTTTCAAATTTCTACTTATAAAACTGTGGGTGGTAACAATCTGGATACATTTTTTGCTTAAATCTTTCATAGATACAACATCTGTCAAACAGCCAACATGCCTGACCCAGTTGTATTGAGTAAGCCCTACAGATTATTTGTCAAACAAATTCAGTAACCCAATATTTGTTTCTTTATTTTAAAATTTAATTGGTATGCAAATAGGGCAACAAGAAAGCATTTGTGCTGGATACAGTTGTCACTTCAGATTCTGAGAATGCTCATTATCATGCTTACAGATGTTTTTTCCCCACCTAACATCTGCCAATACTACCTAAACCCCAGGAAGTCCACAAACCTGTGCAAACTTCCTCTCACTGTGGATCTCTTTCTCTGTTATCTGTTCCATGCACACTAATTTTGTGCATCTGAGGCCTCTGTATGCCAGAATTATGCCTGCTTCCTAACACTTCTGCCTCCAGAGCTTTTGATTTGAAATTGAACAGACACAGAGCCAATTTATCATAGGATGACATGTGTCATGTTTATGGTATTACCAAAGGAACCCTGGTTGCACTGTATTTATCCTTTTGCTGTCAGCATGGACCAAGACAACACAGGAGAGGGAAGCTATAATGTTTTTAATAATATGATATATACTTTAATATAGAACATTAAATACCATCGCCTTCAAAATGTGGTATTAGATCATTCTGTTTAAAATCAAAATTTCTTTGTCAAATAATCATCTGTCACTCAAGAATACATCTTGCTGAAATGAGAATAACAAACAAAAGCATTGGAATATGTTCCCTCAAAGAAAAAGATAACACTTTGTTCAAACCAACAATTTATTTCTTCTATCTGTCTCATTTTCACATAAATTCTAATCATGCTTAATGATGGCTTCATCTTGAATACAATATAAATTCACATCATGTGGCTTTTGTCAACAAATATAAATATCCAAGAATATCCTCATTCCATCTTTTACTCACTAATAAATGTACTCTTAACACCCTAATGATGCATCTCTCACTGTGTTTCTAGATCAAACATAAAGCAAACATATACAGAGATAGTAATATTTCAAGCATAAACCTAAAAGCTGAAAGGAAAAAGCTTTTCATTTGAACCAAGTTTAGTAAAAAGCCAAAACTTGAGGCAAAACTTTAAACTGTGAAAATGGGTGATCAAAGAGTGACATCTTCTTAACACCTCTACAGAAATCTACTTTTTATCTGGAACAAACATTTGTTCATGCCAAACCTGGCAGCTAGCTGCTCATTTCAATGTGTAATTAAATTTGATTTCCAGCATCCCTCCAATTACTTTTAACATTTTCAAATATGCTCCTCTAAGTAAAGAGTAAATAAAATCTAAATGCTACCTCTTTTAAGATTGTATTAATATGTAATAAGCAGGTATTAAGAAAAATATGCAAAACTCAATATTGCATATATACAAGTAGAGCTAAGTTTCCCTCTCAACTCTGATGATGGGTCTGCCAGGTTGAGAGCAACCTGTTACCAAACAGTACTACTCAAGGAATACTGTACTAATATTATTTAGTAGTGTTATTGATACCAATTAAGTATAGGTATTGGTCAGAATCCAAACTTTGGACTCAAAATAGTTAACTATTCAAAATGATAATGAAAGAACAATTGACAAAGATTTGAACAGGGTTAAGGAAACTAATACAGAGGATGAAGGACCCAAATCCCCATAAAAGCAGTAAGCCATTCTACACCTGAACTTGAAAGGGCAAGGAGAGAAAGGGGTTACCAGAACTCGGGTGGAGGGTTTGCCGAACAGGAGCCACGGCCTTAGTATAGGGGGAAAAAGAAACAGTTCTCAGCCTCTTGGGGTAAAACAGATGGAATAAATACCACATCTATTTTCTCCTCCACCTGTCAACACTCCACACTGTATTCCATTGGAAAACCCAACTGAAAGCCAGAGGTCAAGGAAGCCCAGGTGAGGTCATGGTACAGAGTAGAGACAGGTAGAACATAAATCCACAGGGGCACATGGAAAACATCCCGCATGTTGACTTTCTCTGCAGTGCACATTTCATCCAGTGTCAAATGATATAGCCACAATGATCTGATAATTATAGATTATCTTAAAGCCATGCCTGTGAGTTTCACATGAACTCCATGAGTGAAGTCCAGGAGTTACCATATGTTCCAGAGGTTGAAGAGAAAACCGTTATTCTTTCAACCATGTATGTCTTCAGTGAGGACCCCCAGAGCCACATACCCAAACTGCCAAACTCCTGCTGGCTGATAGAACCCTAGATATCAAGGAAAAGTGCAGTCTCATGGTAAATCAAGGCTGGGGAAACAAAATCATAATGATGTCCAGAAGAACACCAGGAGCCCACTTCTTATAAGACATAAAGATTTTTTTCTAGTGGTGCTAACACATTGTTGGAGGGGCCCCCAGCAGAGCTGTAGATCAATTTTTAAGTACCATAAAACTATCCTAGAACCAAATATCACATAGGTTCAATATCCTTTCTCCACTTTCATATTGCATTATTTTTTTTTTTTGATTAAGAACTTCCCAGAGCCAAACCATAAGAGACTCTTAAAAACTAAGAATAAACTGAGGGTTGATGGGGGGTGGGAGGGAAGGGAGGATGGGTGATGAGCCCACCAGGGGAGGGCTCCTGTTGGGATGAGGTGTTGTATGTAAACCAATTTGACAATAAGTTTCATATTTAAAAAAAGAAGAAGAAGAACTACCCATACTGAGGTGCATGGATGGCTCGGTCAGTTATGTGTTCAGACTCTTGATTTTGGCTCAAGTCATAATCTCACAGTTCATGAGTTTAAGCCCTGTGTTGGGCCCGGTGCTGACAGTGTAGAGCCTGCTTAGGGTTCTCTCTCTCCCTCTTTCTCTGCCTCTTTCTCTCTCTTTCTCCTTCAAAATAAATAAATGAAACATTAAAAAAAAAAAAACTTTCCATACTAGGCACCTAATTAGGCACTGTGACAACCTGTCTTATTTCAGGCTGCTATGAAAAAATACCACAGACTACATAGCTTAAACAGCAAACATTTATTTCTCAAATTTCTAAAGACTGTGAAGTCCAAGATCAAGGTGCTGGCAGAGAGAGAAAGAGAGAGAGAGAGAGACATAAACACAGAGACTGAGAAAGAGAGATAACTCTCTCCTGTCTCTTCTTATAAGGGCCCTAATTTCATTTATGATTCCTAATAACTAATAGTGTCCAAAAGCACCACATCTTAATACCATTTTATGATTACATGATATAAAGTTTGCAAAGGACACACAAACATGCAGCCCGTAACATATATAGTACCTTAATTCTCAAAACAAACTTGGTGTTAGACATACTATTTCTCATTTTATGGATTAACATTTGAGACTTGGAGAGGTGAAGGAGTTTCCCTGAGTTTACAGAGCCACAGTTTGCTGTCACGACTAGAATCTGCATTCTCCATCTGTGGACTGTTCTTCAAGCCACAATTGCCTCGTGCTATAGCTAGATGGCATAATAGCTCTTCCTTGCCTAAATAGACCATGCAATTTCTAACTCTGTATACCTCATGCTCTGACCTATAAAATACATCCTGCCATCTTCATCTAACTGGCTTTCAGCAGACATTCATGAAATATCTATTTTACCAGTGTGGTAGGCAGTAGGAATACATACACAAATAATCATAAAATTCCTGTGCTTAAGCAACATGGAGCTAATGGTAGGTACAAACTATTCTTAAGCAATCTGCTCAGATTCTTCCTCCATGGTGAATCCTTTTCCAGCCTAAAGTGAGGTAGGTCTCTCTCTGACTGATCCACAGAGGACACAGGTATTTGGAACTAATCATTCAGAGCATGTGCCTTTTTTGCATATTCACCATCTCAACAACTAGTTTATGTTAAGTGGTATGTTTGTATATTACTCACTATAACCTTTCTTGTGTATCACTTATGGTAGGCACTTTATAACAAGCCTTCAGTAAGGAATGACTTACTGAGTACTTGTACGGTGCTGGGCATTGTGCTAAATTCAGAAATAAGTAGTGGAGAAAAAAACACAGAAATCCTGTCTAGGAATTCCTCTGAAAATTTTGGAGTCTTGGAATATATAGACATGGAAATGGTCATTTATAATACAGTATGATAAACCTTATACCACTGAAGCAGTTGTTTCTAGTTTATCTTCATAACTTCATCAAGAGGTCCAGAGTGCTTTAGGATGGGTATGAAACTTAATGCTCCACAACCTTCAACATACATCATTACACAGGGTAGAGAGTGCCAAATATGTCATAACAGAGCCAATGACTCTGGATCTGTAATGACCTAAATATGTTGTCCTTTAATTAAATTAAATTTCAGTACTATTATAAAGAGATTGAAGGTAGGTTCTTTACCAACACCAAAAATTAATCACAGCTTGTTTTTTTTAATAATACTATTTCTAATCAATGACATCTATAAAGTCCAGCAGGTATTTCTATGTTTTCTTTGAAATATGTTTCTTTGAAACATTGAAGTTTATGACTGGTCATGAGGGTTTAAGAGGGCAAAGTTTCTTTTCTTTCTGGGTGGAAAAGAACACTGTATGAATTGTATACACGCCAAATATTCATAAATTCATAGAGAGCACTAAAAATTCTCACACTCTTTCACATGAAAAATCGTAGAAAATGCAATGTTTTTGAGCAACATAAGACAGGATATATCCCCAAATTTATATTTGTATCACAGAATATAAACATGCCAGATTAAGCTGGTTTAATATTATTCATTAACCCAGTGAAGATGAACATTTACCATATTCTTAGTTCTAAGCAGTGATGTTCATTCATTAAGCAGCAAAACCACTTTTTTCTGCAAGAATGTACTGAACTAGAAACAACAGAAATGTGTATTTGTATTATTATGCACATAAACTTATTGACTTTGAAATGATTAACTTGTGGATCAATAAGGGAGAAATTCATTACACCAATCAGCTCCAAGTAACTAGAACTAAACAAGATGCATCAGTCTAAGTTAAAATGGAATTTACTTCAGTACTGCTACAGCCTAAAACAAATCATAGAATGAAATCAGCACATTGTACCAGGAAATTTTCATGAACAATCTGATAGATTCTAATACATTAGGTTTGCATGTATACCAGCCTCTCCGGCTGTATGAAAAATGTTGAGATCAATAGATGCTGATGAGCAATATTTAAATGAATTTCTAAATGACTATAATAAAAAATTTAGTTGACTCAACCCCTGCTGTTCTTGGCTGTAAAGTTATGAGCTCTATTTACCTGAAAGCATGTATGCCTATTAAACTTGGCAGGAGTTTCTCAACATTGCTATTAAATAGGATATCTATTTAAAATGAACCAAGCATCAAGCTATATCAAGTCTGTTACTTCAGACTGGGATAAAGCAGCATGCTAACCTCATGTACATGATGCAAAGAGCAGAAGAGAATAAATCTTTGTGCCTTTTAACCTTCCTTGTGAGTAAAAATTTTTCATAAAATGTGGCTGGCATTGAAAGACTATAAGCAAGTTTGCTTTCACAGATACTAGCTATAAAATGTCTAAATAAAAAGTGACACAAGAAAAAGGAAGATGAATTAAAACTATAGAGATGCTTTAAACAAATGCATCTTTCAAAAAGCTTCCACACCTTTCTGGAGGCCAAGAATAATCAGTGGAGCCAATGAAGAAGGGAGTGAAATCTGTAAGACATTAGCCTCATATTTATCATCAACAGAAATTACACCAGTGTAGAAAAAATAACTTAAAAATAATACAAAATATGTTTAAAGAGAATTGTTTGTAGTGAACTCAAAGACAAGAGTCAAAGATGCAAAAGGTGATATATATTAAAGTGATCTGTAAACCCTAGAGTGTATATTAACACTGAGCATATTTTTTCCCCAAATAGACCAATGAACAGTGGGAAGAAACAAGAAATAAATAACTCTAAAGGTGAATTTGTTATTTTATGTTTAGTATTAAAATATTAATTGTGAGAGCTGGGAAATTACTCAGTTTTTTGTTTTTGTATAAAAGACATTAATAAAATTAAAATTCCAATAATGGTTTAAAATCATAAAATATCAGGGTGCTTGTGGGGCTTAGCCGGCTGAGCATCCAACTTCCGCTCAGGTCATGACCTTGCGGTTCGTGAGTTCAAGTCCCGCCTCAGGCTCTGTGCTGTCAGCTCTGAGCCTGGAGCCTGCTTCGGATTCTATGTCTTCCTCTCTCTCTGCCCCTCCCCTGCTCATGCTGTCTCTCCCTCTCTCTCAAAAATAAATAAACATTTAAAATTTTTTAAAAAATAAAATAAAATCATAAAATGTCAAAAGTTGATATGATATCAAAAATCCGTCAGCAGGTATTTATGGATTATCAGCTTGAGTCCTATATTCTGCTTTTTGATATGAAAAATATTATAAAACCCCTTTCCAAAATGGAAAGGAACTGGTAAGTTAAGGGATAAGCGTGGCTGAGCACCACTTCTGATGGTTCACTTCATAGCTGTGGGGTATCAGTAACCTCCCTGTTATACCAGGCTTATAGGACTGGCCATCACTCCAAGTAGCAGCTCACCAGTGGTGGGGGAGTGGGGTGGAAATAGCATCATGGAGTTATGGAGATGAATAAGGTCAGGGTACTTAGTAATGTGGTCTCTTTCCTAGTGTCTGTGTTCCTGTGCCAGCCACAGTTACTGTCTGACAACCCTCTCCGTCTGCATTCTGGGAGCAGCTCCCTCTACTTGTCCATCAGGCCCACCATGGGATACAGTACCCTTTGTTGAAAGTCCCAGGATGCAGTGACATGCATAGAGTTTCTTGTCTACACCTTTGCAAAGAGTCCCTTCATTAAAATATCTTAAAATATCTCATTACAGGCTGCTGACTGCTTCTTTCTGGGGCCCTGACAGAGACAGAATTTAACAATCTTTGTTGTCAAGGACTTTATGATTTTGGGAAAGCAGGAATCATTTCTATAAAACAGTGGGAAAGCACTATGAGACTTCTTTAATGAACTACTATATGTTGCAGCAGAGATGAAAGTTTTAAGAAGAGAGGTGTGAACCAAATAGGAAAGCTTTAGGGAGGACTTCTTATTCTTGAAAATTAGTATGGATTTGAAAAGAGAGAGAAAAGATTAAAAGGATGAATTCCAACCCAGGAGAAAAGCCATTGAAAAAAGAAAAAAAAGACATCTAATCCTTGCAGATAGTTAAAGATTAAAAGTGAAGGTAACCATATATCCCACCCAGGCTGTCCAAGACATCCTTAGTTTACAGCTATTGTCTCCATGTAATTCATTAATAGCAACAATTCATATTATAATGCTTTTGAATTCATTATGTCATACAAAGTCATTTTTAATTCCTGAACAAGGAATTACTATGATGAAAGAGTTATTTTATTAGGACATATTTGGCAATGGAACATGATATGGACTTGAAACAGAAAGGGAAGTTCAGAGAATAAAGGAATTTAAAGAGAATAATCACTTGGTTAAAAATGATGACACTATGAATTAACAGAGAAATTTAAAAAAATATATTTTCATAATAAAATCTTAGGTACATTCAAAATACAACCAACAATTCTTTGTAAACTCAAGCCTACACTGAACCTCATTCAAAGAAACAAACTCTAACAACCTAAAGAGGGTAAAAGGAGTTATATCTTTACTTTATGAGTTTTTTGACAAGTTAGTGTATGTTTTTGTCTTTCCAGAAGTCTCTTATCCTTTCACTGGTTCTCATTCTTACCTCAGGTAGCCCTTCTGTCAGAGGCACAAAGAAGCTTGTCCTTCCTTAGTCTCTACTTTGTTCCAATCTTGGCATCCTTTTTGGCTCAAGCTTGCTCTTAAAATGGGTAGTTTTTAGCTTGGTTTACTGAAATCGTCACATCAGAAAGGTTTGGTGTTTTCATAAAACATTGTTATAAAAGCCTTTAAGTTGCATGCACAAGGTGATAAAATAACCAGAATTTATGTGAAGGAGCAAATTTTGGCTACCTTATTTCCCCTTCATCCCACCCCATCTTTCAGAGTAAACCCCTTCTAATTGTTTTTGGTTTGAATTCCTTACATGACTACTGTGTGGATTTAAACAAGACATTTATGCCATTCTTATTTTATTAACTTCATATAATATCTAATTAATTCCTGCTATTAAATATAAGGGTTGAGATCATCTACTCTTCCTCATCTTATCCCGAAATATTTCCTAGACAATTATCTTCATTTTTTTAATTAAGTAACTTGGTAAATTTAATAATGCTTATAGACTTTTTTTTAATCCCAGCATCCTTTGACTTCTTGCTATGTAAAATGAGGATATGGTACCTTCCTTCCTCACATTTTCCCTTTATTTTTCTCCTTCTGAAAATTATACTTTACTTTTGATTTTAACATTGTCCATGTTGTTTGTATTTAAATGAAATTTTAAACCATAACATATTTCAATCATGCTTTGGCTATAGGTTGATTATAAAATTCTAAAGCCAATAAACTATATTTAACATTAGCTTTCTCACTGTAAGGCCACATGTTGTATGAACATTACATTTTTTTCTCTATGTGTAAAATATCGGGCTTCTGGGCATCTTGAAGGAGAATGCTCCTGGCACCAAAGATAAATAAATGTTCTCTTCTTGTATTCCTCCAAGTGATCAAAATCATTTCTTATTGAGTTTACTTTATTTTGAACCATAAATTTATTTCATAGGTAGAGTATTTTCTATCATGTCGTTTCTCTTCCCAAACTTACACCAATGTCCTGTTTCAATCCATACACATGTAGGGAATACTACAAACATGCTAAGACTTATAAAAAAAAAATACTATCTCACTTCCATTTATGATAGAGCAGCTTATAGTCAACCAACCAATTCTCCAGCCAATAAACCCATAAAATAATATGAAAATATTGAAATCACAGCTGGCCAAAGACACTGGAGATGAACCAAGGCTTTCAAAATTTTAGTATTCAAGACATTCTCTGCTGACTTTCCAACAGATATGATGGAAGGCAGAAAACAATGAGGAGATTTAACATGCTAAAAGATGTTAAAATTTCATACACCACGAAAAGTGTCCATCAACAGAGCAATTAAGACATTTTAAGACAAAAAAGTGAGAGAATTTTTCATTAGCAAACACAAAAAAGAAATAACTTGAGCTAATTTACATGCATTCAATAACCACTGAATATATATTCTTTCCAAATCGTGTGGAACATTTACCAAAATTGTGTGCTGTACCAGAAAGCATGACTCAACATATTTTAAAGTATGAATATCCCTCAGAGAAAATTTTTAATTTTAAAAATACACATCTAAAAGGTAGAAAAATCTCCAAATATTTGGAAATAAAAAAAACATACTTGCAAAAAGATCTTGAATCAAAGAAGAAATCGCAATGGAAATTTTTAAACATTATGTACACAATAAAGAAAAACACAGCTGACAGAGCAAAATTTAGAGAATGAAGCTAAAACCATATTTAGAAGAAAATATATGGCCTCAGTGCACATCAGAAAGAAAGAAAGGGTAGCTACCAATGACCTAAGTATCCAAAGCACTCATAAATGGCAGAACCAGAATTCAAACTCTTGTGTCTAGCTTTAGGGTACTTGCTCTTAATTCCTTCACTACCACATTTATTTAAGTATCTCCAAAACTAACAAGAAATGATTTCAAAACCAACAACCACTCCTCGATACACCATCCTCTCCCGTCTTAACCTTCACAGGAAAAGTTCTTGAAACAAGTGTCAATGCTTACTTTCTTCCCTCTTTATCCTCCCCGCCCCCCATCACTCTTTAATCCATGATTTTTTTTTACTGTTTACTTGCCCTGCCAACTCCACTGAAACTACTTTTAATGTTATCAAACTATTTGCCAAATCTCAGTCTTCTTTTCATCCTTTTTTCATACATATTTTCAATATGAATATTCATGCTATGTTTTATTTCTTAAAATTCACTTCTCTACGAGCTACTATCACAGTATTCCCCCCCAATGCCATACCACCCACTCTATTCATTTTCTGTATCCTCTACTTCTTCCCAGTCCTTAAGTGTTGAAATTCCCCCAAGATTTCTCAAGACTTTACTCTTGGTTTACTACTCTTTTAATCCTTCATAAGCATTACCTCTCCACGACTTCAACCAGATATTGATGATTCTCACATCTGTATTTGTAACCAGACTTCTTTCCTAAGCTCTGACCTAATTCTCAAAGAAATCAAAATTTTTCCTTCTTAGAGAAAAGCCCAAAGGATTAGCCTAAAACATATCTCCAATACATCTTTAGCTGCCTTAAGCTCTGTTGAAGTAGAATGATCACGGTACTTAAACTTGGAGCTCTATTATCCATTGACCATTACAACTTTGACATGACTGTAATGTGAGACTGGTGAAAGGAACTTGTGATTAATGATATTTTCAATTTATTGTGGAATAATATTCCCAGGAAATTGGTTAAACCTTTAGACCAGGGAGCTGGCATTTGTTAAAAATGGAGAGAGGGTATTTATATATTACCAAAAACCAAAGAGTTCTCTACTGGGTACAAATTACTAGTCTGAATACCAGTGTTAGATCTGGTGGCTAACCTAAAATGGTTAACATATACATATTAGAGCTCCACAAGCAGAGACCTTAGTTTCTATGTGTGGGGGGTAGAAGACTCTGTCCTTTTTTAAAAAAAAAAAATTTGAATGTTTATTTACTTTTGACAAAGACAGAGTGCAAGTGGGGGAGGGGCAGAGAGAGAGGGAGACACAGAATCTGAAGGGCTCCAGGCCCTTAGCTGTCAGCACACAGCCTGATTGAGGGCCCAAACTCACAAACAGTGAGATCATGACCTAAGCCAAAGTCGACACTTAACTGACTGCGCCACCCAAGTGCCTCAAGTCTCTGTCCTTTTTAAAATTGCCACAAGTGGGGCACCTGGGTGGCACAGTCGGTTAAGCGTCCGACTTCAGCCAGGTCACGAGACTTCAGCCAGGTCACGATCTCGCAGTCCGTGAGTTCCAGCCCCGCGTCAGCCTCTGGGCTGATGGCTCAGAGCCTGGAGCCTGAAGCCTGTTTCCGATTCTGTGTCTCCCTCTCTCTCTGCCCCTCCCCCGTTCATGCTCTGTCTCTGTCCCAAAAATAAATAAACGTTGAAAAAAAAATTTTAAATTGCCACAAGTAATTCTTATATGCTGTGTATTTTATAATTAGATTAGAGTAACATTTCCCAGACCACTGGAAGTTACTGCCAAGTACTATTTTTTAAAAAGAACTATCTGAGGACTAAAATAATGATTGTCTTATAAAAAATATTTTAAATAAGTTACTAAATTTATAGTAGACTTCGCTCTCCTCCCCCAACAATCAAAAACTAAAACTACTCTTTTTATTATTGTCATTATTGGAAGGGGTCCTTGAACTTGAAAAGTGTAGCTATTGTTATCTACAACTCTTCAAATATTATAGATATTAATTTTTATTAGAATTTCCAATTTGTCCATTTCACAAATAAGATCCTTTGTCCCCATTAATACAAAATAATTATATTGTAAAAGAAGAAAATAGCAATCTATACATTATTACTTTTGAGAGAAATTATAAGAATACCATGAAGTATACATTAAGAAATTGAAAATCCATGGGGCACCTGGTTGGCGCAGTCGGTTAAGCGTCCGACTTCAGCCAGGTCACGATCTCGCGGTCCGTGAGTTCGAGCCCCGCGTCGGGCTCTTGGGCTGATGGCTCGGAGCCTGGAGCCTGTTTCCGATTCTGTGTCTCCCTCTCTCTCTGCCCCTCCCCCGTTCATGCTCTGTCTCTGTCGCAAAAATAAATAAACATTGAAAAAAAAATTTTTTTTAAAAAGAAATTGAAAATCCACCAGTCATGTTTTGAAATTTATTTTTTTTAGAGAAAAAGAGAGCACACACACTCAAAAGGGGGAGAGGGGCAGAGGGGGAGAGAGAGAATCTTAAGCAGTCTCCACACAGCACAGAGCCCAATGGGGAGCTCAATCCCAGAACCCTGGGATCATGACCTGAACCAAAATCAAGAGTCAGATGTTCAAATGACTGAGCTATCCAGATGTCCCTCCTGTTTTGAAAAATTTTAAAGTATTGTGTTAGTTTGTTTAAGTTTACCTCATCAAGACTCATAATCTAATTAAGTCAATGTTTGTTTCAGAACCAGTTTATAAAGGACGACCATGCAAGGATTAAAATTTGTGTGGTCACAAACTGTTACATATTTACATATTAAGTCAGAATTGTATAAAACTTAGGCAAGTGTCAATCTCATACAAGCAATTTATTACCTAGAAATTCATATATTTATTGAATTATACATACCTAAATTTCAAATTACAAAGCACAATGTTTGCTCTTTTGAAATGAGTAGTATTCCTAACACTGAACATACTAACTTGGACATCAATCTGATGGATTGATAAACCTTCAGTGATTGTGATTATAATGGGTAATTTCACATGCATAGTATCAACATTTGAAAGGATTCTCAAGTATAATGCATAATCAATAAGAAAAGTTTGGATTATTAGAGGATTATAAATATATATGGTATATATGGTATTGATACAGTTCAACATTGCTTTGTTCTTTCCATTAAGTAGTTACTATTTAGTTTTAGTTCCCCCCAGACAGACCAGGATGGGAATCAGGATGCAAGTAGCTTTTTGGCATATAATCTCAGAAAGCACAGTGAGAAGGTAAAGGTATGAGACAAAAAGAGAAGAAAACCAATAAAAGCTGTGTTGATGAAAAGTTACCATGGAAACCAACTCTGCAGTATACACTCAGAGACAATGTAAAACATGCCACAGAACTGACCCACTGAAGGCAGAACATGAGATACTTATTCTTCAACTCCTGTTCTCCATTTTCAACTCCCTGCACTTCCCACCTGCCCAATGCCCAGCCTGGGCATGCTCCTTAGGTAAAAAAATGTCTTTAGGTAGAAAGATTCCAGAAGACTTAGGAATGTTTAAAAACTGTCTGGGGTCACTTTTTGGCTAAGTAGAGGAGATCTGAGTGAGGAAACACACCAGTGCACCCTCAGTCACCATTTTCTTGATATTATGTCCACCTCAGCTGGGCAACCAAAAGCCCCTCTTCTTAAATGTGATTCATCTTTTCTATCTCTCTCTCCCCAGTGAACTCAAAGGGATAAGAAAACTATTTAAGCATCCTAACACACATTTTTATTAACCTGAGATTCATTTGTTAATTCTACATGGGTTTATGCCCATGTTTAACAGTTATTCACTATAAGGAATATGGCATACAAGAAAACATAAGTGGTATTAATATAAGTGTGTCAATGTCAGAAATAATCATTTTTATCTTACCTAAACTTCCCCAGTCAATTCTTGGGAATCGTTATGGAAACACAGTCACTGTGCTGAAATCCACCTTTGAGAATTACTCTTTTACCTACTCTAGTCCAGATCTCTCATTTTATCCACACTTATCTGTCAACAAACACCCATGTCCTCAGCATGTAACTGTTGTAAGAGTTGATCACCAAAACAGATGGTATTTCAGAGTCAAATTCATATTACTGTTCTCTACTTACTGGCTCCTACATCTGATTTTTCTATCTGTTGGAATTCAGATTTGTACTGTCTTGACCACAAATGTCAGTCTGACTTTCACCTCTTACCTACCTGGATTTTTGCCCTCCTGATTTTTCCGAACCTGGGTAATTATATAATCCTCAAATCTTATTTTGCCTGTCTAGAGGCTGTTCTCTGAAAAGTTTTCCAATGTATTGCCTAGTTCTGGCTTCCATGTCATGATCACTGCCTCATTTACACCCATGGAACTATTACCTACTAATTCAATCAATAATTATTTGTTGAATACCTACTATATGACATACACTGTTGATGGAGTTGAAAAGCAACAATGAATAAAAGACCAACTTCTAGCTCTCTAAGTTATCTTGGGATGAATGGTCAGGACAAATACTGTGTTAAAACATATTTACAACACACACCTAACTTGAATAATGGCTTTAGTTGAAACTATTTTCCCAGAACCACACAAACAAGTGACCACAACTAGACAACAAATATACACCATTTAACACCGGGAAAAGCAACTAGAAAACAGTATGCAAGATTTGAAATGCAAGCTTCCCATACCTAGATTCTAAAAATAGTTATTAATTTTAAGATTATTCGAAAAGCAGCTTTGTATCCCTATGGTTTCACTCTTATGTGGATCCTGAGAAACTTAACAGGAACCCATGGGGGAGGGGAAGGAAAAAAAAAAAGAGGTTAGAGTGGGAGAGAGCCAAAGCATAAGAGACTGTTAAAAACTGAGAACAAACTGAGGGTTGATGGGGGGTGGGAGGGAGAAGAGGGTGGGTGATGTGTTTTGAGGAGGGCACCTTTTGGGATGAGCACTGGGTGTTGTATGGAAACCAATTTGACAATAAATTTCATATATTAAAAAAAAATAAGATGTAAAGGTGAAAAAAAAAAGAAAAGCAGCTTTGCCAAACATCTTTTTGAAACAAACAAAACGAAAACTATATGACCTGCCTGTGATTGATAATTTTTTAAACTATTATTAAATACCTCAAATTGTGTCCATTCTATTTTTTAAGTCAGTAGTAGAGTAATTTATTTATTTGTTCTTCCATTTACTTATTCAAAACATATATTTTCAATGTCTGTTGTATGTCAAAACAGAAGAGGCTCCTGTCTCATGAAGATAGTTTTCCAAGTAGAAGGACCCAGACTAAGTAAGTGAGCAAATAGTGTATAATAATATATATGAATGAAATAACCTGTCTGCACTAATACTGAAAGAATGGATGGAGTAGAAGGAAATTATTTAGATAAAATGAACACAGGATGCCTCTCTGAATTGTTGAACACCAAAGACTGAGACTCTTTTAGCTACTCAAAATTTAAGCATAAGTATAATGTGTGTAAAATATTCTCATATGCATTTGTACCAATTACAGTACACCTGCCCTTTATTTCTCACTGTCTCTCACAAAATTTACCTTGTTCTGAAAATGTGACTAAAATTCCCAAAGTTAAAAACAAGAGAAAGTTTGAATGGTGTGAAATAAGGACTTGGAATACAATCGTTCTTTCAACATTAATTATACTGTACATTTTGAGAAGCTATAATCAGGAATTGAAAGCTGCTTTTTGTCTTAGGTTCAAAATCATGAAGAAACAATTTCACACAGTGAATGCATCTTTGTAAGAAATTCTGAAACAGAAAACAATGACCTGGTTATGATTTCCTACATGAAAATGAGTCCAGACAAGGGATATTGCCTATCCGTTCTTTTCTTGGTTTATTTTGTTGATGCTTTCCTGGGGTCATGGCAGATTAGAGGGCAAAAAGATGAAGGTGCACTAATAGAAGCATTCAGTATAAATAAATTTTAAAGGAGCTTTTGAGAAATCAATATGGCTAATTTTATACAGTGGACTTAAAGTATGAGAACAAACAATAATTGTCAGCCAAGACAATTTTCCAAAAAATCATGGTTTTTATTCACCAAATAATAAACAAACTGTCTATTGCTATATCTCCATAAGCCTTATTGATAGCAATGAATGTAGATGTTGTTATTACTTGGTGTCAACTTAATTTCAATGTATTTTTCTAATTTTCTTTTTAAAGAGTGAGTGGGGAAGGGGCAGAGAGAGAAGGAGAGAGAATCCTGAGCAAGATCCACACTCAGCATGGAGTTCAGTGAGGGGCTCAGTCTCATGACCCTGAGATCATGACCTGAGCTGAAATCAAGAGTTGGACCCTTAACCAATTGTGCCACACAGGCACCCCAGTACTATGTATTTTTTTAGCAATTCTATTCTCTTCTTTTTTCAATGATCATTTCAGTTCCTTTTCCTACTTTCAGGAGCTTGGTGATCATACAGGGACAAAGAATTCAAAAATATTATCTTTTTCATTTATATCACAAGTATTCAACAAAAATATCTGATTCACTGTAGGAGCTCAGTAATGAATACATAATTGAATGAATGAATGAATGAATGAATAAAAAAATAAGAAATGTTTATCATCTAAAAAAAATGTCTTGTGGACCCACAATGGGATCATTACAGATTGTATATTAGTTCTCAGGATCTAGCAAATATTTAATTCTAACGACACAAACTCAGAAGAAATTACCTTGGGGAAAATAAGTCCATACTGAATAATTTTATTTTATGTAAACAAGCTGTAAAGAATAGCATGCTTTTCCAATAAATGACTATTACTCTTTTATTCCTTCAAAAAAATCTTCACTGATCTAAAATTTCAAATACGGAAGTTAGTTTCAGGAAAGTTTGTTTTTCACTACAGATTAAAAAACTAGCCAAGTTAGGCAGTGCCACTGATATGATCCTCTATTTTATTCCCAATTCTAATGATAACTTAAATGAACAGATTTATTATTCAAAGAAATAGTTTACAAACCTTTTATCAGGAATGGATAACCCTAATTAATTCATTCGCCTGCCTCTTTTTAATATTTTTTGTAAGGCTGATGGTTCTGATTGCATGACTATAAAATAAGGATATCACTTTGCTGTGAGGCACCCATACTGATTCTGGAAATAATCCTAAACAATAGAGTGAAAAATATGATGAAATTGTCAGCCTACTGGTAGAGAAAACATCATGTTGGTGCTCATATGACTTTCAAGTATACATACACATGCACTTACTATACACTATGATTATTAAGAATCTTCCTTCTTAAAAAATATACATTAAGAGGGAGGGGCCAAGATGGCGGAGTAGCATGAAACTTTTTTTTTTTTTACCTATCTCTTTTCCCTGAAATGCAGCTAAATCAATGCCAAACCATCTTGCACACCTAGAAAACTGATTTGAGGATTAACACAACAATCTGCACAACCTGAACCACAGGACTCAGTAGGTACACAGTGTCGAGAGGTGAAGTTGGGGAGAGGGAAGCCATGGAGGGTAGGGAGATGTTTTTGCTTGTGGGGAGAGGACAGAGACAGTGGGGAGAGGACAGGAAAAGCATTCCCTGCCAAAAGAAGCTGGAGAGGAAGAATGGACTAAACAAAAAAAAGAAAAAGGAGAAAGGAACTACAAGGGACTGAACAATAACAGTGAGAAAGGAGAAGGGATAGGGCTTAAATACCATTAAGACACTACAAACAGGGGAAGCTCAAAGTCTGAAACTCCACAACTCAATACATAGCAGTGCTCTGGTGGAAGGGCAAATCCCCAGGAGCAAACAGTGAGGTCCAAGGGGTCCTCAGCCCACATGGAAAGAGGCAGTTTACCTGCTGTGAGGAAATTTGGTAGAGAATGTGTGGCCTCCCCCAGGCAAAGGTCCCAGCAGACCCCGAAGAACAGCCACATTCACTGGTGTTGGAACAAGGATGTTAACACAGAAGCCTGACGCCAGATGTGTGTTGTTGTTTATCATAATCTTTGAAACACTGCTGCTACAAGATCATGTGAAATTTTTCTGGGGTGGGCACCTAACCTGCTGTCTCTGGGCATCTGCAGCAGTGCAGTGTGAATGCTCCAGGGTTCAGGCCAGCACCCAGCCATTGCTCTCCAAGACTCTCCTCCAGAGGACCTGAGTGGTTGAAACCTGTAGGACCCTCAGAAGTGAGGGGTTTGGAAACACAGCCCCATCTGAGATAAGACTTAGGAAGGAGGTGCCTGGCAGGCTGAGGCTAGGTCAGTGTAGAAGAGGGGAGTGGATGGTAGCAGGAGACAAAGGAGAGTGTTGATTGCCAGTGGGCAAGAGCACAGAGTTCTGATACAAGACACTAGGTAACTGGATGACAACATTTTCACTCTTCCCATGCATGCACATACACAGCTACATGCTGCACAACGATCCACCCCAGTAACTAACCAGCACCATCTAGTGGAGAACGGGCAAAGCATGCACTAGAGGAACACTGCAAGTCTCTTTGCCTGCTTAGTTTATGGACTATAAAGTGCTTCATAGTTTGACTTCTAGGGGAAACTGGATGTAATTTCAATAATATTTCATTCTGTTTGCTCGTCCATCTATTCAAATTTCTTTTGTTTTCTTTTATTCTTGAATACAGAAAGAGAAAAAATTTATTTTTATTTTCCTTTTTATTAAAAAGATTTTTCTTTAATTTTTTCTACTATATTTTTTACTCTTTTTGTAAATTTTTAAAATCCTATTTTACTTTTTTTCATTTTGTTCTTTTATTGTATTCATTTTTTTTTATTTTCAAATGTTTTCTTTTTTCTTTTCTTTCCCTTTTTTGTCTATTCTCTCAAACTTGTTTCAACTATCAGACCAAAACAGACCTAGGAGCTAGCATCCTTTATTTGATTTTTGTGTTGTTTTTCATTTTTTAATTTTAATTTTTTAATTTTAATATTTTTATATTATTAATAATTTTTCTTCTTTCAAAATGATGAAATGAAGGAATTCACCCCAAAAGGAAGAACAGGAAGAAATGACAAGCAGGGCTTTAATCAACACAGATACAAGCAAAAAAGATATGTGAACCAGAATTTAGAATTACAATAATAAGAATACTATCTGGGGTTCATAAAAGTATAGAATTTCTTTCTGTGTAGATAAAGTAAAATCAAGTAAAATGTAAAAGTAAAATCAAGTCAGGACAAAATTAAAAATGCTTTAACTGAGCTGCAATCTCAAATGGATGCCATGATGGCAAGGATGGATGAAGTAGAGCAGCGAGTCAGTGATATAGAGGACAAACATAGAGAATAATGAAGCAGAAAAAAAGAGGAAAACTAAGGCAAAAGAACACACTATAAGAACTAGAGAATTCAGTGATTCATTAAAAAGGAATAACATCAGAATCATAGAGGTCCCAGATGATAAAGCGAGAGAAAAGGGGTAAGAGGTGTATGTAAGTAGAAAGCTTTCCTAACCTGAGGAAAGACACAGACATCAAAATCCAGGAAGCACAGAGAACTCCCATTCGATTCAACAAAAACCAAACATCAACAAGGCATACTATAGTCCAAATTCACAAAATACTCAAGCAAGGAAAGAATCATGAAAGCATCAGGGGAAAAAAAGTCCTTAACCTACAAGGGAAGACAGATCAGTTTCACAGCAAACCTATGCACAAAAACTTGGCAGGCCAGAAAGTAGTGGCAAAATACACTAAATGTGCTAAATTGGAAAAATATGCAGCCAAGAATTCTTTATCCAGCAAGGCTGTCATTCAAAATAGAAGAAGAGAGAAAAAGTTTCCCAGAGAAGCAAAAAGTAAAGGAGTACGTGATCACTAAACCAGCCATGTGAGAAATTTTAAGGGGAACTCTCTGAGGGGAGAAAAGATGAAAAAAAAAAAGACCAAAATTCCTATCTTTCAGTACTCACTATAAATATCAATGGACCAAATGCTCCAATCAAAGGATATAGGGGTAATAGAATGGATAAGAAACCACAATCCATCTATATGCTGTTTACAAGAGACCCATTTTAGACCTAAAGACACCTTCAGATTGAAAGTAAGGGGATGGAGAACCATCTATCATGTTAATGGTTGACAAAAGAAAGACAGAGTAGCCATGTTTATATCAGACAATCTAGACTTTAAAATAAAGACTGTAACAAGAGATGAAGAATGGCATTATATCATAATTAAGGGGTCTATCGACCAAGAGGATCTATGCTCCAAACATGGAAGACCCAAATGTATAAATCAATTAATCACAAACATAAAAAAAAACTCATTGATAATAATACCATAATAGTAGTGGACTATCACCTAAACAGAAAATCAACAAGGAAACAATGGCTGTGAATGACACACTGGACCCAATGGACTTAACAGATATATTCACAACACTTCATTGTAAAGCACAGAACACACATTCTTCTCCAGTGCACATGGAACATTCTCTAGAATAGATTACATACTGGGACACAAATCAGCCCTCAACAAGTACAATAAGATCTAGATCCTACTGTGCACATTTTCAGACCACGACACTATGAAACTCGAAATCAACCACAAGAAAACAAATTTGGAAAAGTAAGAAATAATAGGAGACTAAAGAACATCTTACTAAATAATGAATGGGCTAACCAAGAAGTTAAAGAAGAAATTAAAAAGCACATGGAAGCCAAAGAAAATGATAATACCACACCTCAAAACCTCTGGGACGCAGCAAAGGCAGTCATAAGAGGGAAGTATATAGCAATCCAGGCCTTCCTAAAGAAGGAAGAAAGGTTTCAGATACACAACCTAACTTTACACCTTAAAGAGCTGGAAAAAGAACAGCAAATAAAACCCGAAACCAGCAGAAGACAGGAAGTAATAAAGTTAGAGCAGAAATCAATGCTATCAAAACCAAACAAGCAGTAGAACAGATCAATGCAACCAGGATCTGGTTCTTTGAAAGAAATAACAAAATTGATAAACCCATAGCCAGTTTGATCCAAAAGAAAAAGGAAAGAATCCAAATAATAAAATTAAGAATTAAAGAGGAGAGATCCCAACCAAAACAGCAGAAATACAAACAATAAGAGAATATTATGAGCAATTATATGCCAATAAAATGGGCAATATGGAAGCAAATGACAAATTCCTAGAAACATATAAACTACAAAGATTGAAACAGGGAGAAATAGAAAATTTGAACAGACCCATAACCAGTAAAGAAATCGAATTAGTAATCAAAAATCTCCCAAAAAACAAGACTCCAGAGCTGGATGGCTTTCCAGGGGAATTCTACCAAACATTTAAAGAAGAGTTAACACCTATTCTTTTGAAACTATTACAAAAAATAGAAATGGAAGGAACTTCCAAATTCATCCTGTAAAGCCACTATTACCTTCATTCCAAAACCAGACAAACACTCCAGTAAAAAGGAGAACTACAGACCATTTTCCCTGATGAACATGGATGTGAAAATCCTCAACAAGATACTAGCCAACCATATCAACAATACATTAAAAGAATAATTCACCACAACCAAGTGGGATTTATACCTAGGATGCAGGACTAGTTCAGTATCTGCAAAACAATCAATGTGATACACATTATCAACAAAAGAAAGGACAAGCACCACAATATCTTCTCAATAGATGCAGAGAAAGTATTTGACAAAATACAGCATCCCTTCTTGATAAAAACCCTCAAGAAAGTAGGGATAAAGGATAATACCTCAAGATCATAAAGCCATACATGAAAGACCCACTGCTTATATCATCCTCAATGGGGAAAAACTAAGAGCTTTCCCTCTAAGGTCAGGAACACAACACAGATGTCCACTCTCACCACTGTTATTCAACATAGTATTGGAAGTCCCAGTGTCAGCAAATAGACAACACAAAGAAATAAAAGGCATCCAAATCGGCCAGAAGGAGGCCAAACTTTCACTCTTGGCGGATGACACGATACTCTATATAGAAAACCCAAAAGATTGCACAAAAAACTGCTAGGACTGATCCATGAATTCAGCAAATTCGCAGGATATAAAATCAATGCATAGAAATTGGATGCACTCCTATGCACCAATAATGAAGTGACAGAAAGAGAAATCAAGGAATCGATCCCATTTACAATTGCACCAAAACCCATAAAACACCCAGGAATAAACCTATAGACGTGAAAAACCTATACACTGAAACTAGAGAAAGCTTATGAAAGAAATTGAAGAAGACACAAAAATTGGAAAAATATTCCATGCTCATGGATTAGAAGAACAAATACTCTTAAAAATGTCAATACTACCCAAAGCAATCTACATATTCATTGCAATCCCTATCAAAATAACACCAGCATTCTTCACAGAGCTAAAACAAACAATTCTAAAATTTGTATGGAACCAGAAAAGACCCCAAATGGCCAAAGCAATCCTGAAAAAGGAAACCAAAGCTGGAGGCATCACAATCCTGGACTTCAAGATGTATTACAAAGCTGTAATTATCAAGACATTATGGTATTGGCACAAAAACAGACACTCAGATCAATGGAACAGAATAGAGAACCCGGAAATGGACCCACAAACTTATGGCCAACTAATCTTTGACAAAGCAGGAAGGAATATCCAATGGAATAAAGACACTCACCTCAGCAAATGGTGTTGCTGGTCCCTGGACAGGGACATGCAGAAAAATGAACCTGGACTTTCTTACACCATACACAAAAATAAACTCAAAATGGATGAAAGACCTAAACATATGACAGGAAGCCATCAAAATCCTGGAGGAGAAAGCAGACAAAAACCTCTTTGACCTTGGCCCACAGCAACTTCTTACTCAACACGTCTTTGGGGGCAAGGGAAACAAAAGCAAAAATGAACTATTGGGACATCATCAAAATAAAAAGCTTCTGCACAGCAAAGCAAACAATCAGCAGAACTAAAAGGTAGCTGACAGTATGGGAGAAGGTATTTGCAAATGATATATCAGATAAAGGGTTAGCACCCAAAATCTTAAAGAACTAATCAAAACCACACCCAGAAAACAAATAATCCAGTGAAAAAATGCACAGAAGACTTGAATAGACACTTCTCCAGAGAAGAAATCCAGATAGCTAACAGACACATGAAAAAAATGCTCAGCAGCACTCATCATGAGGGAAACACAAATTAAAACCACAATGAGATACCACCTCACAACAGTCAGAATGGCTAAAATAAACAACTCAGGCAACAACAGATGTTGGCGAGGATGTGGAAAAAGAGGATCTCTTTTGCCCTGCTGGTGGAATGCTAACTGGTGCAGCCACTCTGGAAAACAGTATGGCTATTCCTCAAAAAATTAGAAATAGAACTACCCTACAATCCAATAATTGCACTACTAGGAATTTATCCAAGGGATACAGGTGTGCTGTTTCAAAGGGGTACATGCACCCCCATGTTTATAGCAGTGCTATCGACAAAAGCCAAAGTATGGAAAGAGTCCAAATGTCCATTGATGGATGAATGGATAAAGAAGTGGTGATATATATAGTGTGTGTGTATACATATATACGTATATGTATATACACATATACATATATTTGTATATATATATACGTATATATACATACGTATATAATATGTAATGGAGTATTACTCAGCAATCAAAAAGAATGGAATCTTGTCATTTGCAACGTGGATGAAACTAGAGGGTATTATGCTAAGCGAAATTAGTCAGAAAAAGACAAATATATGACTTCATTCATATAAGGACTTTAAGATACAAAACAGATAAACATAAGTGAAGGGAAGCAAAAATAACATAAAAAGAAGGAGGGGGACAGTATGTAAGAGACTCTTAAATACAGAGAACAAACTGAGGGTTGCTGGAGTATTGTGGGTGGGGGATGGGCTAAATGGGTAAGGGGCATTAGGGAGGACACTTGTTGGGATGAGCACTAGGTGTTATACATAGGGGATGAATTACTGGAAACTACTCCTGAAATCATTATAGCACTATATGCTAACTAACTTGGTTATAAATTAAATAAGTAAAAAAAGTTAAGTAAATAAGTCTAACTTACAAATATCATGATTGTCTAGGAAATTTTAGTAACCCATTTTAAAGGAGGCCTTTAATTAATAAGTGCTCCCAGTTGCAAACTTAGTTAACCTCTTTAGTTACCTAAACCGAATTCATAAATATATCTTATTGCCCTTTAAGTATCCAAGAGTAATTCTTCACATTCTCTTAAATGATCCAATACTCCTTATAAATTGGTAACATTTCAACTTGAAGTCACAAATTTAAATCAATTAGATATGCAAGACTGACTTGCTACTTCCAAAAGTCCAAAATCTCTTAAATTTTTCCAGTAACTAAAGTACCAAATATGTCCATATTTCTCCAGATTCAAAAAGCTGTCAATGCTGTAGGTTTGATTTTCTTGAAAGTTTCTCTGCTTAACCCTAAATCTGTCCATGGTTAGAAGATGATGTATTAAGCTATTTAATGGCCCCCAAAGATGTCCACATCCTAATCTCTGGACCCTGTGAATATATTACCCTACATGGCAAAGGAAATTTGCAAGTACAGTTAAGGCTCTAAGATAGGGAGATTATCCTGGACAATTCAGGTAGGCCCAGTGTAATCACAAAGGTCTTTATAAGAGAAGCAGGAAAGTCACAGAAGGAGCTGTGATTATGGACACAGTGGTGAGAGAGACAAGATAACTCGCTTTGAACATGGAAAGGGACCAGAAGTAGACGAATACTGGCTGCCTCTGGAATCTGGAAAAGGTAAGGAAATAGATTTTCTCCTACAGCTTCCAAAATGACTCCAGTCCTCCAGACACCTTGATTTTAGCCCAGTGAAACACACTTTGGACTTCTGACCTCGAGAACTGTAAGGTAATACATTTTTTGTTCTAAACAACTGATTTGTGGAAATATGTCACAGCATCAATAGGAAACTAATGGGGCATTTTGGTGGCTCAGTCAGTTAAGTATCCAACTCTCAATTTCAGCTCAGGTCATGATCTCAGGTTGGTGAGATGGAGCTCCACATCAGGCTCCATGCTGAGCATGGAGCCTGCTTAATATTCTCTTCCTCCCTCTCCTTCTGCTCCCTTGCTTGCACACTCTCTCCATCAATGAGTGGATACATACATACATACATATGAAACTAACACAACACTGACCTAATATAGAAATATTTATGCCACTTCAAACAATTTGAAGGCCTATCTCCCTAACTGTTGAGGTTTCATCTCACCAGATAGTTGGCTGATGTCCCTCATTTTGGTGAAAATAATGACACATACTGAATCCTTCATATAGTTCATAAACGGACATAATTTATTTTAAAAAAGACACGGGAGGTTATTTACCCCATATCCCTTAGAGTTATCACACAGGTCATTCACCTCCTTATCTTTATAGGTCTCCAAAACCTGCCCAAGTTGCCACATTAATTAATTTTATATTGTGTTACTTCACTCATATTTAAATATCTACCACTCTAAATCTAAACACTTTTAAATTTGATGTAATATTGTGGAGTTTTTTCTCCCTATATAATCAAACAACAAAATCTCTATGATGATAACATCTCACGGAAACATTCATGATTTTATCCAATTGATACCCACAGAATAATGAGACATTGGGAAAGGGACAGAAGAAGTATTTATTAAATACTCCATACTCAGAAGACATTCTGTTGAACATTTGGGTTGTTTCTAGTTTTTGGAATCTGTTGATAAAGTTACTATGAATATTTGTGTACAAGTATTTGTGTGGACATAGGTTTTCTTTTCTGTTATAATACCTAGGAGAAAAATTTTAAGGTCACATAAACATACAAGAGTATGTTTAACTTCATAAGAAACTTCAAAACTTTTCCAGAGTCGCTGTATAATTCTACAGTTTTTATTCAAGCTAGTGGATGAATAATAGTATCCCATTATGGATTTAATTTGCATTTCTCTGATGACACTTCATGTGCTTATTGGCAATATGTGTCTTCACTTATGAAGTGTCTTTTTTAATCTTTTGCTCATTTTTAGTTAGGTTGTTTATTATTGAGTTGTAAGAGATCTTTCTACACTGTAGATACAAGTCTTTTTCTAGATAGATAGATAGATAGATAGATAGATAGATAGATAGATAGATAGATAGATAGATATTGCAAATATTTTCTCTGTGACTGCCTTTTCATTTTCTCAATGGTAACTTTTGAAGAGCAAAAGTTTTAATTTGCTGAAGTTCAATTTATCAATGTTTTTTAAACAGCATTTTTTGTCTCTTCCTAGAACATCTTTGTGTAACACAGATCACAAAGATTTTCTTCTTTTTTCTAGCTGTTTTCTCCTTTTAGCTTTTACCCTTTTGTCCATTTTGAGCTAATTTTTGTAAACAGTATGAGGTAAGGGTCAAAATCAGAGATTACAGACCTATATGTGATAGAAGTTAGATCAAGAATACATATGTCCCAACTCGTAAACTGTGTAATAAAAATCAGTGCAATTTAATGTACATCATCACTCAATACAGTTAATTCTAAAAAGCATCTTATGAATATCTAGCAAATCTTTGGAGCTATGACTAAAATAAACATCAATAAAAGAATAAAACTTTCTCAAAGAAATTTTAACAATACTGTATTATATATTTGAAAGTTGCTAAGTGGGTAGATATTTAAAGTTCTCGTCACAAGAGGGGCAACTGGGTGGCTCAGCTGGTTAAGTATCTGACTCTTAATATAAACTCGTGTCATGGTCTCATGGTTCCTGAGTTCAAGCCCCACACTAGGTTCTGTGCTGACAGTGTGGATCCTGCTTGGGATTCTCTGTCTTCCCCTCTCTATACCCTTCCCCCACCCTTGCTCTCAAAAATAAATAAATAAACTTTTAAAAAAGAAAAAAAAAGTTCTCATCACAATAAAAAAACTTTAACTATGTATGTTTCTATCTGTTAACTAAACTTATTGTGGTAATCATTTCACAAGATGTACATTTGTCAAATCATCATGTTACACACCTAAAACTACACAATGTCCTATGTCAACTACATCTCAATAAAAAAGAAAAATCTAGTAGTAAAGGGTAGAAATGTACACAAAAACAAAAAGTCAACATGCACATTTATCAAAAAAATATATATAGGCTAAACCTAAACCTAAGCATTTTGGTTAACCAGTTATTTTTCTTAGGGAGTCTATTGCATAAAGAAAAATAATAGAACATAAGAAACCATAGTTTATTTTTTATTTTCTATTTGTAATCTATAATTCTAATTTTTCTTTTGCTCATGATCCACCACATTTCTACATCATTTCCCACGGTCAATCAGTTATACATTTTAGGGAATATGAACATACTTTTAGTATAAGTAAAACATTAACAAAATATGCATTCCAGTGCCTCAATAATACACTGGGGAATTATTTGCTAATCTTCTATTTGGAAATATATTGAGAGATTTTTTTGTTTTGTTTTGTTTTACCTTATATACAGTGGACTCTTAAACAACTCAGGGTGTTAGGGACATGAATCACAACAAAGTCAAAACTCCATGTATAAATTTTGACTCCCCCAAAATTTAACTACTTATACCCTATTATTGAGGAAGCTGTACTGATATAATAACATAGACAGTTGATTAACACATAATTGTGCGTTGTATGTATTATACTGTATCCTTACAATAAAGTAAGCCAAAGAGGAGAAAATGTTATTAAAGATATAAGGAAGAAAAAATGTATTTATAGTTCTATACCTTAGTCACTGAAAAAAAGCCCCATGTATAAGTGGACCTATGCAGTTCAAAACCGTGTTATTCAAAGGTCAATCATAATACTATGTTCTTCATCTTATTAACTTTATTATATTTTGCCAATAAATAATGGATATATGGTTTTTATGTATAACTTGGATATATTATATCATCAAATCATTTCCCAGCAGTTGAAAAAATTAAAATACAGAAAGCAGCAAAAGATAATATAAAAATTATCTCTTGGGGCGCCTGGGTGGCGCAGTCGGTTAAGCGTCCGACTTCAGCCAGGTCACGATCTCGCGGTCCGGGAGTTCGAGCCCCGCGTCGGGCTCTGGGCTGACGGCTCAGAGCCTGGAGCCTGTTTCCGATTCTGTGTCTCCCTCTCTCTCTGCCCCTCCCCCGTTCATGCTCTGTCTCTCTCTGTCCCAAAAATAAATAAACGTTGAAAAAAAAAAAATTTAAAAAAAAAAAAAATTATCTCTCTTGTCCCTACCAAAAAAGAACAAAGACCACCATTCATTTCATCTATGCTTCAGATTAAAATCTATACATTTTCATATGTAATCCCAATTCCTGTAAAATTTTCTTCTCTGCCACACACCAAAGAAGTAATCATTATTATGTAAGTGGTGCTAATCCAGCCTGTTTATGTTTTGAGAGAGAGAAAAGTACCACATAAACACACACACACACACACACACACACACACACACACACACACTGACTCACTCATTCACCATGTGTGGTAATATTCTGTGCTTGTTTTTAATTTATGTAAATAGGATCCTACTTTATATAACATTCAGAAAGTCACTTTTTTTTACTTAATACATTTTATAGAGTTATTATGGTAGTTAAAATAAGAGCTAGTTCATTTATTTTAACTGTTATGTAATAGTCCATTGTGTGGATATGTCATAATTTATTTTTCCATTCCTCCACTAATAGACATACAGATTGCTACTATAAAATAACACTGAAATGAACAACTTTTATATGTCCCCTTATGCACGTGGGAAGAATTTTCTTAAGGACAAAACTGTCCAATATAACTTTCCTCAAAGATGGCAATGCTCTGTGCTGTGACTACAGAGCATCTGAAATGAGGCTAATGTGACTGAGGAACTGGATTTTTTATTTTATTGAATTCTAATTAATTTAAATGCAAATTTAAATAGTTACATGTGACTAGTGACTATCATATTGGACAGTACCGGTTCAGTACATATGCCCAGAAGTAGAATTGCTGGGCCCTGTGGTATATCCATTTACAAAAATGATCACTCTAAAGTGATTATGCCAATTTACACTCCTCCCAGTAAGGTTACCACTTCCCCACATCCTGGACAAGATTTATATTTAGATTTTACCTTCTTTACCAATCTGAAAAGTTCAAAATTACATCTCATTTTTGCTTTAATTTACATCAACCCAATTAATAGTGCAGATGGAAATCTTATACAACTTTTATTGACCATTTGGATTACTTCCTCTCTGAATTGTCTGTTTATCTGTATCCTTTTTCCAACAGGTATTATCTTTATCCTTCTTAACTTAAAGCCTTACTAAATCTCATTCATTTATATTCCCACCTTGACAGCTCCCTCCAAAGAAGTCCCCTGGACGTAAAGAACTTTTCACCACCCTGTTGAACCACTTTTTATACAGCATGGAGTTGAGTATGTACTAATGCTGACAAGTTTCCCAATTTCACAGAATATCCAACATGAAGGTTTGGCACCTTACCATCCAATGTGGAATATATGGTATCTGTTCTGTTGTTGGTCTTGGGGTCTCAGGTATAATTCATCAACAGAAAAAGTTCCAGTTTTATATCCGATATACATTTCCATGGATATTTGACATTTACATTTCCAGGGACATACTTTTTAGATCAGATGAGTGTATTTATAAGATATTTCTCAGAAGTGCAGGGCAAGTTTGGGAATTATGCATGTTAAAAAGCATATTTTGCTTTTTTTCAGAAATAAAAATACATACAAATACAGAAATAAAAATGTTTACAATGAAGGGGCACCTGGATGGTTTAGTTGGTTAAGTGTCTGACTTTGGCTTAGGTCATGATCTCCTGGCTCATGGGTTTGAGCCCTGCATCGGGCTCTGTGCTGACAGCTCAGAGCCTGGAGCCTGCTTCAGATTCTGTGTCACCCGCTCTCTCTGTCCTTCCTGTGCTCCTCATGCTCTGTCTCTCTCTCTCTCTCTCAAAAATAAATAAACATTAAAACACACACACACACACACACACACACACACACAATGACATCTGGAGTATTATCTTTGTATTTAATCTATTTAATATCACAATCTTGCTGGGATAGTCTCTTGGACTCATAAAGAACAACAACAATAGCATACACAAATTCTTATCCCCAGAGGCATAACACAAACCAATGTACATGAGCAACAATATGCTCCTTTACAATCAGTTACACAGAGAAATGTGTGTCAAAGCATTAACTTCAACAGCCATGTGTTACATTATGGGAAATGTCATTATTCATAAATGCATTTTCCATTTTTATAGCAGAAGTAGCCATAGGAATTTCCATTTATAGCCAAGAAGATCACTTATATAGGGAATCATTGGCAAAAAAAGTGAAGTAATGACTGAGAATATGTAGGAGATAAGATAGGTCTATTCAACAGGAAAGGAGTTCCTTTTTTTCCAACACATCTTGGGGAGATAAAGCTGAATAAAATGTTTTGCTCTTCAGTGGTGACTAGGGATACGGTCAGGGCTCATGGGATTGATATAGGCACAATCAGGACTGTGAAACTATGGACACCAGGGGAAATTTCTGAAAATCATGTTATCCAAAACATTTTCTATTATCAAGATCCAGGATTTTCTGTATCTCTGTGGACATAAGAATCTAGAAAATGGGATCTAAGAGAATACAAAGAGACAGAATACAGGAGTTAGAAGGCAAAGGTTCTGACTTTCAAATTAGAAAGGTATTAAACTTTGAATGAAGTACCAAAAATGTTTTAAGCCTCTTGATGTATTTTTTTTTAATTCCAGGTAGCAAAGTGACTTCATAAAATGTTCTTTCAATTTAGAGTAACAATAAATTCCACAAACATTTGAATTTTGGAATATTTTTAAGTGAATTCTCTTTGAATACTGTGCAAAATGGATTTGTTATATTCAGGTGAAAATATATTAAGCCCCTCCCCTCCAGAGTCACCAATGATTTCCATCACCAAAACACTATTTTTTCCAATTATCTCCATTCCTTAAATACATTGGGCCTTTCAAAAAAAATGCCAAAGGATTTACTTTTCTGATCTTGTCCAAGGATTTTATAATTGAGTATCCTGCTATCAAACCCAGCCATCTACCTCCTCCCAACCCCACCCTCATCATCACAAATGTCAGCAACACTGTAACTAACTAAAAATTCCAAATGTCACTGGGAAGGTCAAATGCCTATTTAGGGGAAAAAATCCCAAGTAATGGAAAAAAAGAAAGAGACATTATGTTTAGTTGATTCAGTATATAAACTCCTTGCTAAAAATAAATCAATTTGATAATTTCCTTCTCATCCTCTAAGTAGTTCTATGTTCTTCTGATTCTAGAAGATACTTTCATAAAATATTTTTAAAGCCTATTTAAGTTTCTTTGCCATCACATAAAGATGAAACGGAAAGAGTAAAAGAGTTAAACCCTTCAGCTTCTGGATGAACCCAACCATACCACTACATTGTTGTCTTTATAAGATGTGCATTTTAAATTTCTCTCCGTTTTCTCCCAACTCCCCTCATTTGGGACAACCATTATTAACAGTTTCTTTTATATCCTTCTTGATATTTTAGTATTTTAAATATTTTAAACCTATGCAATCATATTACACATCCTCTTCTATGCCTTTTTTAACTCAATCAGTCTATCTCAAGCTGTTTTTCACTTGAGTACATCTATGTACGTTTATCACATTTGCTTGTGTATTCCATTTTCTTAACAGCCACTTGGAGCAGTATCTAGGAGGGTGTACGAAAAGAAGAACTGCTGCAGGCCCTAATCTGCATAAAAGTTATACATACACACATGTAATAAAAGGCATATATGTGTATAGTCTGCTGCTGTCAGGTAACAATGTACTATTTCAGGTGGATGCTCAATGTTTACAGAGGGCCCAGAAGATACACATTACAAAATGGACAGATGAAGTGCTGAACTAGATACTGCCTTCCTTTGATTCAAGGATGCAATATTTTGTCTGCCAAGCATCTGACATTTTGCTTAAGGGTAAAATGAGAAAATATTTAAGGAGGCATTAAAGGAAAACAGAGAAACTTGAGTAATAGCAAAATACCAGTAAAAGGACCACACAAATTAGATTTAGCCCTTTAGACAAAGATCAGGGAATATAGAATAGGCCTATCAGAGATAATGGTTTTAAAAAGCACACACAGAAAGAAGTACAACGTAACAAGGGAAGCTTTTAGTCCATGACTATTCACAAACTGTTTGTAGAAGAGATTGACCAAAACTTATTGGTGGGAAAAATATCTGAGCAGATGAGGTATGCTTTCATGGCTGCCTCTAATGCTGAAGAGCAGGCAAATCAATAATTCAGCCTTTAACGCTGTCTAAAAACGTAAAGCAGAATTGGTACAATTTAGTAAATGCCATCCATCCACAAAGCCCATACCAAGCCAATTTCCAACAGCCAATATTTTCCATCTTATTTTCTCTATAATATTTAGCTTTTTGCTTTAATTACACTTGATATTTGTAAAGAGAAAGCTGGCGTTGTAATAATTGGATAGCTTTTTTATCTATGTTGGCAGAAACGGAACTTTCTCTTATATTTGAAGAGCAATACAAAAGCAAAACTTCCTTTTCTCACAAACTCAATGCCAAAACTATCCTCTGAGTCACACCGTTTCTTTAAATCATGTTGTTCTGAAAGTTGAGATGTGTTATCTTAAATCTGCTGCCAGGATCCCACTGTTCCTCAGCTAGTACCAAAAAACTACCAATGTCAATTCATCAAAATGTATATACCTCTCCAAGACATTCTTTTTGTCCTTTCTTTTCTTCTCTACTTCCTTCTGATTTCCCCACTTTTTTTCTTTCCTTCCTTCTGTCCTCTCTCTTTCTCTCCCCCTTCTTATTCAGGATGCAAGAGAGAGCAAAATAAATACAACCTTTCAAAATCACAGATCCAAAAGAAATTGGGGAGGGTCCTAGTACAACAGGGAAAATTCCCTCCTACTCATTTTGTGTTCTGGATAAAAATCCAGACTGAGCTTCAGAAAGCCCAATTGTTTTAGCTTAAAGGGAAAAAAAAGTTTGTGTTGAATTAAAGATTTTAACGTGTATAAAACATTTTAATTATTGGAGATAAAGTTTTATTCGTTAATATTAATCAAATATAAATGTGTTCTTCAATTTCTCATCATTAAATACTTAAAATTGCATTAGGAAAAATTGCATTAGGAAATCTTGGAAAGGTATGCTGTTGAATATGTGTTAATGGCATTATGAGCTGAGTGGACAATATTCAAATCTCTGTCTATAAAGTGTTGTTACAAAGCAGGCTTCCTAAGTTCTCATTCTCTTAAGTTATTCTTAGTATTTTTTAAATACCAGCAACAATTCTTAAATTTTTAAAATTAAAATTCACTTTGCAAGCAGAACAGATAACACTACGAGTGCACAGCTACTAACATTTCCATTTATGTACTCAAAATACCTGTTTTGAAAGGACAATTACCTGTTTTCAGTCACAACTTAGGTGTAAATCTCTAAAATTTTAGCTGTCAGGTTTTACTATGTAATAAAACATGTCAAATTCAAACTGACAAGTGGATTTCATTTTTGGAGGGCTTTTCCTCACACCTTTTTCCATTATAATACAAGTACTACTTAGCCATATGATTTTCTGCAAAACTTAACCAAAAATGTAAAACATAATGCATGTCTCAACATCTTCACACTTACATGGAAGGCTCTGGGGGGAGGGAAAGTCTTGCTAAATTCAGAAAAGTGTACTGTCTGGAAATGAAGAGGCTGCCAGATTTCATCTGTTGTCTTTCTTTAGGTACTTGCGTGCCTGCCTTCCAAACCTAGACTGAGGACAGAGCTATCCCACGTCTGGGTGCATCTCTGAAATTCTTCAATTACGCAGTTTGTGGACTTAGAATATCACATTGTCCAGCCATGTTTATTCTAAACAGATGATCCGGACACAGAGAGATGTCAGCCAATGAGCTTAAGCACTGCATTTTCAGCTTCTCTTTTAATGGAGATCTAGAGAGATGTAAAGTGCAGTCATCCTATTAAGTATGCACATGGACCATTTGTCTAATCAAACTGGAAATTATAAGATAATGAATTATGTTAATTTATTTCAAGTCACAATTGATACTGCAGATAAATACTGAATGGCAAGTTATATAAATAGTAAAGTGTCTTATTGTGAGTGTTGTCGCCAGTTTGCTGAGCGGTGAGAGAATGAAATCAAGTTCACTGAAATTGTGTGTGTGTGTGTGTGTGTGTGTGTGTGTGTGTGTGTAAAATTAATCTATTCCATCACTCCCGTCATTAGCATTAGGCATTAAACAATAAGAATTGGTACTCTTAGAACAAAACTTCTTAATCTTGTGCCATATCCTTAGATGAAAAGAAAAAGGGATAAGACTACATTTGCATACAAACTTTTAATTATTTAAATTTTTAACCTAACAATAGATATTTACACTCTTAATTGTTCATACGATTGCCTCAACATTAAATAGAAAATGATACTTATTTATTATCAAATGTCGTCTAACAAAAGAAAAAAAAAAAAAAAGCTTCGCTGTTATTAAAAGTAGACCACTAGTGCCCCCTTCTGATATGAAAAATGAAGAACAATTATTCTCTTCGACTTGAAAAGACACTCTATGCTAATCCTCTAAACAGCTGTTTCAAGTCAGATTTATGCCAATTCTTTTATGATTTAATAATAAATCCCTCATTTATCTCCTAAAATGGTAAATATTCTGATGTTTTACTATTGTGAGTTATCTTCCTAAGAAACATTACAAAGTCGGGGAATCCTGTTAATTCTTAAACATAACCAAACGCCTCTATGCAAATTGAGCTTTAAAATAAACTCTGGAAAGAATCTTTCAAAAATATTTGATGTTTTATCATCATTGGTTTTCATTTGATTGTGTTAAAGCTAATAAACCTGAATCTATACCTGCCTTAATCACATTAAATGTCATGTTACCTCGCTTTTCACCAAATTCAAGCTGATACTCACAGACACACTCATTCATTACACTCCTCTCTGACATACCATAAAGGGCAAAAGGCAGCATGATAGATTAAAAAGATATTGTGGTACAATATTAATTACAGTATCAGCACCTCTTTCTAGCTCAGACTGCATATAAATGTCTATTTTCATTTTTACATTCAGAAATACTTTGAGGGAGAATGGATTTATTGCATAGACATACTAACTGGGAACTTTGGTTGGATATTCTAAAGGTACCAAGTACAATGCTAGGCATACCAGGAAATTTGCAATCTTTGTCTTTAATCCAATTTAGTTTTTGCCCGATTATTTTAAGGATGTGAGACTTGGAGTTATTATACAAACCATAATGTGACTAGATACAATAAAGCAGAAACATTTAAGAATTCTCCTTAACGAAACTAAAACTTTAAAATGCCAATGTTTCCTTACTTTGTAAAAGTATTTAAAAAATCATCTTTTTCATAAGTTAAATAATAAACTAAATGGTACCATATTCTTAAATGTAAATAGTTTTCCTCATGTTGGGCATATTGAAATAAATTGATGAAACCTTCCATTAAGTTGCAAATGCCCACAAAATAACAATAACTTGTAATACTGTTTAACTATGTCAAAATAAAAATATCCAATATTTAGAACCTATTTCATCAAAATATGAATTTATGTTCAAGACCAACCTCAGAAAAAAATTCAGCTTCAACCATGAATGCCATGCTAAAATGTCAGGTGAGCTTGCTTCCAGTTATCTGATCCAGCACGATTCAGATTTTACTTCGGAAGTGCCCTTAGTCCATGTGATGATTACCCATATCTCATTTTTTAAAAATAATTTTGCTTTCCGGAAAACATAATGTTGCATTTTTTGTTTTCAACCCTTCCTGCTGTCCACTTCAGGGTGAATTCTTTTTCACTGATGGAGTTTACCTGTCACACGTGGAAAATGACGACCAAGTTCAGTTTGATGATACTAAACAACTGAACACATCAGGAATAACTGGATCCAGTGACATATTTCCAGTGCTGTATCTCAAAGTGAGAAGCCCTACTCCATGAAACTATGAAAGACCCAGAAAGTAGCATCCAGGGGATAATTTCTGAATGGGTAGGTTTTTACTCGTCAACTTAGTGACTCCTCTAAAGCTCATCCTTTTGACCAGTAGGGTGAGGACTGCTGACTTTGCCAGTCATTCTCCTTCCCTGGGAATCTGACAGAATCACTTATTGCTACTGAAATCTGTGATGTGATCCAGATGTTTCCATTCCACTTTTTCTCTTCAGATTTTCAAAAATATACAAAGAAATCTCTCCATATTCAGAATAGTAAACCAAATGAGAAAGCAATTTAAATTATAATCCTATTTTTAAGAAGCAATAATGATTGCATCATAGCACAGAAAAACTAAAATGTATTTGATTTCTAGCTTTAACTCTTTGACTGCATTTAATTATAGCCCTCGTTTTATTATCACTACCAACAGCCATATGTGGGGCACCTTTGAATGCATTCTCTCTGACACTCGGAGGCCAATTCTCTCTGAATGCAAACTACACACAGTACAGCTGCGGAGTATTACTGCTGGTGTGCGGACAATGTAGGCAGGCAATTGCTGCTCGGTTGAATTGAATTAATAAAATCTACCTCAAAAAAAAAAAAACAGGCAGGCATGAAGGCTTTAACACAAATTATACATCATATTCAAAAATCTCTAAGTTGCCAGGAGCAATTCAGAAGGAAGAGAATCCCTAAAATATTTTAGTCATAAATGAAACAGCAATATGTACAGTTAAAATATTGCTGTTATAATCTAAAGGACTACCAAAGACAGAACAATGTAGTCCATGGAGATGGGAGGAAAATCATCCATACAAAGACTAAAAAAATTCAACCCTAAATTCCAATTTCTAATCCATTTGTACTGGTTATCCAAACGTTTAAAATATTTGGAAAAAAAGGCTTTCCCATTTATGTGAATATTTAGAGCATTTGTACACATCCCCATTCTCCTGGTTTTATGACGTATACTCCCACCTATATTCTATCTAAACTTGGTTGATTTGTATACTAATTATGAGAATCATAAAATGGCATTCAAGCAGGAAACAAAAATTGAGGGGAAAAAGGTGCTTCAATAAATTTAGCAAATACAGCTGTTATACCTGTTAAGGATGAATTCCAACTATAAGTAAAGATTTTTTTCCACTGCAGATCGTGGGAGTTTATGATAACTATAGGTATGATCAAGGCTTATTTCAATGCTTTGAAATGTCAAATGAGTAATTTTATTCTCTTTTATTTTTAAACTATTTGCAGAGACAACACAAAATTATATAATGTTACATTTATTTTAACCTACACTTCTTCCTTCATAAGGTTACTTGTCTAAACATTTCACTAACATTGTGCAATTTTAAACTGAGAAAAAGAACAAAGTTACAAGTGTGACAATTTATCAGGAATAGATTAAGTGACAGCTGTAACTAGAATCAGAATTAGTAGATTATTTTAATAGTTCCAGGAAGAGTATAATTTACAAAAGTACATTTGAATGATGTTAGGAAGATAGCATGAGAAATTATTTGCTTAGTACAGGATGATTTCTTTAAATTAAACTTTGTTAATATTCTTTCCATTAGGATATTTTTAAGTACAGAGATGTGTAGATGTGTCTCTTGATGTAACAATTCAAGTCATCATTTGGTTCAGTGACATGAGGGAAAAGTGAGTATTTCCTCAAGATTTTGCTCAAGTAATGGAATCTCTTGGCAAATTTATGCTTTTTTAAAACTACATTTTGATGGCTATCTTGCCCTTTCTCCCATAATACTTCTAAAATTGCTATATAAACTCCCAGATTTTTTCATATATTAACTTGGCTGCATCTCATCTTTCTCATACACTAACTTCTAACCAAGAATGTATTTAAGCGTAGCTTCGTTTTATCCCCTTTACCAAATTCCCAAGATCTAGACCTCTTTCCCTTTTTTCCTTTGAAAACTGCCTCAAGTATTACTACTCCAAGAAATCTTGACCACTTGAGGGGCATTAATCCAAATTCTCTTCAAGTCTAATATCTCAACAGTCAACATCTACTCTTCTACCAGAAATAAACAACCTACTTGAC
The DNA here is from genome assembly GCF_016509475.1 of Prionailurus bengalensis. NCBI lineage: Eukaryota > Metazoa > Chordata > Mammalia > Carnivora > Felidae > Prionailurus > Prionailurus bengalensis. The sequence continues at coordinate 154,655,326 of NC_057343.1, read as the reverse complement.
TTTAATATAAATATATCTGTGATTCGTGCTCTTTGTGAAACATCTTTCATTACTTCTATCAGTATGTTCTTTTGTAATTCTCTCCATGTGAATGTCATTTCTTTAGATTAAAAAGGAAGAAAAGCTTCCAGAGGAACTATTTAACACGTGCATAGTGATGCATATATTTAGGCCCCTATTAGATGATGACGGTGATTAAAAAAAACAAAACATTATTTTCATAAATGTTCCTGAAAAAGGAGAACTTCAATTTGTGAACTAGAATGAAAGCTAAGGCAATGTTTAATTCCAAATTATGTATTTTTTAAATTTCTCTTTCTAAACATTCCATCCTTAGTAAGAATATCCTGTTAACTACTTATTATCCTGTTTGACTTTTACAAATTATGTGTCTTGCAGGGTTGAATACATTTTGCAGGTCAGTCGATGTTTCAATACTTATTATATGAGCAGAATCATGACTTAAAAGGACTATAAAGAAAGAAATTGCATGGCATCCTTATCCTCAACAGTGATTACATTCTCTTTGAAAGCAAAATAACTAATTAAACCACAGTCTCTAAGTTATGCTCTTACTAGAGCATAGGAGATTCCTAGTCTCCTTTACATTAAGACTATGCATTCAGTACTGTATTCACTACAACAAAGGTAAAAGTTATCTTCTCCAGTAACTGATTCAAATGTTTTCCTCAATAGAACCAAGGAGAAAGAAAAGCAAATGAGTTATAAATGAATAGATTTAGAAATAGATAAATAATAGGTAATTAATAGGTAAACTGCATGCTAGAAATGCAAAGAAATATTAAGAACTTGAGCTGTGTTATGTGATTGATTTTGGTTTTAAGTAGAAGAAAGAATATTCTTAGTAATATCCGTATTTATGATACACTGTATTCAGTCTCTAGTTTGTGTCATGTTTTCTGGTTTGCTAAAGACAGAGAAAGAAGTCCTGTAGTGTCTGGACAAAAACATTAGGGATTTGACATCAACCAACCAAATCCTTTCTAATCCTGAATTGTAATTGGAGATTCAGAATCTATCAAAGTGGTGTACTCACAGAACTCAATAAATGACCACATGTAAATGCAATAAATGATCAAAAAATAAATGAATAAAAGGAAAACTGAAGTTCAACCTATAGACTAAGACAATTAATTTGTAAGTGGAAAATAAAATTTAACTTGAAAATACCTATTAATATAAATCTCCATGTGACCACTTAAGCTATGGTTCTAGAATGCAAGCATTATGTACAAAAAAGCAGTTATCAACAGAAGTTAATATATTAACACCATTACAGTTTCACCTGGAAAGAAAGTTCTTAATTTTGTCCATGTCTAGGCAGTGTCTTCCTAAACGGATTTTAAATAAACTCAGAAATGACATCACAAAACGATTAGCCAAGTTCATTAAGGACACTCATTCCAAGTACATCAAAGCTTGCAAAGGAACGACAGCTTTTTAATGGCAGTTCAACTCCTTGAAATGAATTGTTTTCTTGAATCCTCTGTTGGAACTTGTACAGTTGGCAGCATGCAGTTGATTGTCCCTAACATTTACATGAATGTGTATGTGCTTGTGAGGGCCACTATGTGTGAAGTCTAAGGGGACTGCTCCATGTTAATGAGAAACCAAGGAATTCCTCTAGCAGCATCTGGCATAAGTGTGAATCACATAATTTAAAGCTGTCTTACATGCCTCGTTTCAAATTTTAGGCCTTCTTTCCTTAAAACCACTTTAATCACTATAATATTAAAAGGGGAAAAGTGTTTTCCCTTGTGTTTCAAGTAGCAATTATAGATTGGGAATACCACCACCCCATGTACTCTGATGGTACAGAATGAACATCATAAGCTCCGATTGCTGCTTTCAGGAAATGTTGAAAAGGCAGACATCCCACAGTCAGGTGCTCCGCAATCTGATGGTAAGCCTCTGGCGAGCACAAGCCTGCAATCAGTAGGCAAGGAAATAGGTCACCCCAACTCACTCTACCACTGAACTCTTTCAGTAGGAAAGTCCACTTTCTCGGACCTTTTGTTTTCTATACTATTCTTTGTAAAGGCTATAATGTAGATGCTTCAGCAAAACTTTAAGTATGTGCCGCCAGAGACTTTTATGATAAAACCAAGAATAATCATGTGAAGTTCATGTCAAAGTTGCTTTTACTTGAATGAAATAAAAATCATCAATAGCATATTTTCATGATGTCACTAAGCTAAACCCATGTCAAGCCTTCATTTTGATAATTCCGTGATTTTTAAATCTGATTCATGTATAAGTGAACAACTCCACAGCACCAAAAAAACATTTTCACAGAAAAACAAGTTTGCAATTAACTTAATAAATGACTTAAATGGTCTTCCTTCTTGGGCCCCAAATATAAACAGAAATGACCCATTTTTAAGCCCCTGTTCATGGTTAAGATACTACAAAAATACCAAGCTAAGGATAGGTTAACAATAGCAATAAGCTGGCTATCTCAAATGTCTCTAATGTATACCAGTGTGAATATCCATATCAAATAGATAGGAAAACCTATGATAAGCCTAAGGATTAAGAGCTCTCATTTGAAGAAATACATTATTTCACCAGAATTATGGTGTGGCGTGCAGACCCTAAGAACTTTTGAAATAATATATTTAATCTCAAGTAGCAAAAATAAACACACAAAAAAATGGTACCGATAAGATTTACAAGGACAACTTTAGTAAATCCATATTTTTGCAGATAATGAGTTACATGACAAAATTTTGTTTTTCTAAATAAAATCACAAAAAAATGTAAATGGAGTGTAAAATGATTAGAGATGATTACATTAAATCTTGT